>NC_132908.1:57995038-58295038 GCF_047675955.1 Chlorocebus sabaeus | reverse complement strand
AATTCTGCAGCATGTGATAAGAGATGTGTCTTCTCATTTTGAATGTTGAGTAAGGACGTAAGTGAGGCAAGTTTGTGCGAGAAGAAAGACTGCCCATTGTTCTCACCAATGCTGAGACTGGCCTGACCCCTAATTCAGCTATGGTTTGGCAAGAAGATGTGACACTGCCATTGGATTGATGCAAATAAGCCAAATACCATTTGTAGAGATTATAGTAGATACAGGTCAAATCATGCACCGATTCCTTGACAATGGGCCAAAGCAGGCACTCAAATTCGCAGACCCCTTGTGAAAGGAGTTATAGCCAGCTTGCTTTAGGCAGACAGTAAGGGAAGGGTCCCTGGAGAACCTCTGACTCATGTTGGGTGCAGATAAGGGAACTTGCACGGGGAGGCTTGCCTAAACATGCCCTCAGTGGATGAAAGGCCATATGTGCACTGAGGGAATGGGGTCAAGTCACCAGAAATTTGTGTTTTATACAATTAGGGAACTTACCCACATCAGCTTATATATAAAAACCCTTGTATTCAACTGTTAAGGGGACAACCAGCAACCTGCTTTTTAGGAGCCCTCTTTTTGCTGAGAACTGTTTTTTTATTTTTTGTTTGTTTGTTTTTTTGTTTTGTTTTGCCTAATAAATTCTATTCCACTCACTATATGGTGTCCATTTGCCTAATTTTTCCTGGTCATGAGACAAGAACCTGGACTTTAGCTGAGCTAAAGGAGCAAAAATCCTGCATCACTTGTTTGTGACTAAAACTGCAGTCAGTTAAATGGGCTGGAACTGTCATGTTGGCATTGGCTATTGTACCACTTACGCTTCATTCTGTACGAAGATGTACCTTTGGACCGTACAGCACGCAAAAAGCTGGAGATGAGTGAGAGTGAAAAGAAATCAGGCACATTCCTCAGCCCCGGGCTCAACACAAACAGGCCCAGTACAAACACATCCCACCATATATCTCTCAACACAAACAGGCCCAGTACAAACACATATCTCTCAATTTCCTGAAGCCCAGTACAAACACCACCTGGAAAATCTCCGATAAGGACACAGCCGTTTGTAGTTTTACTGAAAGCACGGGAACCAATAAAAAAAAAACAAAACAAAAAACTACTACTAAATGTAAATGTAAACCAATTGTAATGCTGTAACCAAAAGAATTCCTTTGTTCCTCTGTAACTTTGCTATCCTATCTACCTCGGGCTATAAAAGGCAAGCACTCGCATTGTTCAGGGCCCTCTTGTATGCTGTGGAATGGAGGGACCAAGTTCGAACTTGCAGTAAAGATCCTTGCCGCTTGGCTTTGACTCTGGACTCTGGTGGTCTTCTTTGGGGAACAAACGGTCTGGGCATAACAAGAGGAAGCAATAAAAATGTTATGTGCTGAGGCATTATTCCAGGCAGGTTATCAGCAGACTAACATCCAAAGGGAATTGGATGACATTGGCAGGAACTTGCCACAACTCTGGTATTTTAAAGATACGCCTTTATGGAATGTCTCAGTCCCTATGTGTGTGGTGTACTCTGACCACGCCCTGAGGAGTCTGTGAAGAATAGCAGTAATAGTAACCTGAAAGTATTTCTGCAGCTACAAAATGGTACCTGCAGGTAAATCTTAAGCCATAGTTTTGTACACCGATTTAACTACACACCCACTGCCAATGTTGGGACTGCAATTTGAGTTTGACATGCCAAATCAGAAGAATAACCCTGTTCTTTGTTGCCATAGGTTATAACTGTGCCTTCAGATTTGATGAAACCCTAGATGTACCTATGCTACCCTTGAAAGAACACTTATGCTAAAAGAAATAAAATATTTACTGATATCTGCTTGTTGTCATTTAATGCTATTTGATGTAAATTTGCCTTATGATAATCAGGACAATCATTTTGAGCCCTATAAAACTATTTGTTCTCTCCCAAAATAGTTCCACTAATTAGGGAATGAGGGGGATTCTAATACTCTTTAGATACTTGTGGTTCAGATCCTCATGGTCAAATGTCTATTGACTTGCTTTTTCTATGGCAAAAGTATTAGCACTTGGAGGTGGACTTTGAGTAAGGGCCAAAGTTTTTCCCTTTTTCATTGCACAGTTGATCTTGGCTCAAGATTCTGGTGCTAGTCTCCTGGAAGCCCTGTAATCCTAAAATGTCACTGCCTTCCTGTGTGCCTGTTCCTTAATTTTAAAGTCATCCTGAGACTGGTGGAATGCATCTCATCCAAGGGAACTACGAATGAACTGTAAATACTTTCTGGGAAACCAGAGCTTTGTCAGAATCGTTCCTAACTTGAGATTCTTTGGATATGAACTTTCTAAGCCAAGATGGCTACAACAAATATGACCTCATGCCCTCATATCTGAGATGAAACTTAAATAGAGACACAAAGAATAGCTTTTGAGCCACTGTAAGAATGTCTTTGAGGACTTCTGTTGAATAAACATATTTAATGCTGTCCTGCTGGCATGCTCCATTGTTTTCTCTCCTTTTATCTATCAGCATCAAATAGTGCTACTTAGTTCTTGTGAATTTAAGTATCTAGTTGAGCCAAAAATCCTCAAGACTAGACTCTACAATATTTAAGTATGCTAAGTATGATGCTGACATTGTTGTTTTATAAAAATAGTATTTTACAATTTTTATTATAGACACATGTTTATATATTTTTGTCATATAATGACATACATAGACAGAGATAGACAGGTAGAGAGATACACTGATGTTAAGTGGAAGTCTAATGCCATGATGCTCAAGCTACGTTTTCAAATATTTAAAGGAACTGACAAAAAATATTTTTTAAAAAGAATAATTTAAGAAAATGGATTAATACCTGTATAAGTATCAAACCTGAGTAGTGGCTATGTAGATTTCTTTGTACAGTTACCTCTTTTAATGTAAATTTATTTTTTTCAAAATAAAATTTAACTTTTTAAGTAAGTAATTTGATCTTGGTTATTTTAAGTGACAGTAGACAGGTTTTATTTTTAGCCTTAGAAAATTCATAGAAAAAGTTCACTTTAGAGTCTGAAGGAATAAAATAGGTCTTGGACTAAAACACTGGCCTAATCTTTTAACAATAGACATTACTTGCGAAAGAAGGACTCAGGCTTGCATTTACAGATTTTATGGGCCTGAAGTTACTTACATGACCAGGTAGTAAAAATGGGAGCACATAATTCCTAATGAAAAGTTCGAAGCCTGACAGACTGAAATATTAAAATGCTCACATGTAAATACAACATTATTCTATTCAGGATCAAGTTGTGCAAATCAGGCTCATTAAACATATTTGGTAAAACTGTGTGTAAAATAACTTTGCCTCTATCAGATGCAAAAAAAATTCAGTGTAAAATAATCATTAAAGAAAATTTGTTCTATTTATGGACGTACCCTCCCATTTATTAGTTATTAATTAATAGGCATAGTTTCACTGAGTGAAACTCAAAGTGACCAACACGTGTTTTGGGTGTTTTTTTTTCCCCATGTGGATGGCTACGGCTGATGGGAGTTGTGCAATAGCCTTCCCTAAGATCAGCTGGGCTCTGATAGTATCCTAGCAGGTTAGGATGTGATTAACTGATTTCTCCTGAGGGCAGACTTTACTATGAATAGAGTGTATGGGCTTATTTCAAAATGATTCTTTATTCATGTCCTCTGCAGGAAGCATGAAGGGAATTTCCTCTAACTCACTGAACTGACCAGTGAGAAGCTAGTCAACCTCCTGGTGGCAAATCTCACAAGATTGTGGGGGCTCCATACCACTGGAATCTCCCGTAGTTTGTAAGTCTCATTCTTGTCCACACTGAACCCAGCAATTTGTTAATTATGATTTAGGTTCCCCTCCTCCTGTAGTTGTTCCCACAGTGCTTTCTGCTTCTGACTCCTTGTATTTGCCTATTTCTCTCTCCAGTCTTGAGGTCAGCAGTTTGTCCTACGTCCTTAACAGTCTTAAGATCTATTAGGTTGGTTCAAAAGTAAAAGATAGTAATTACTTTTAAACAAACCTAGTAAGAAGAGCTATTGTTTCTTCAATTTTTTCAGATTTTTACTTCTTGTTACAATGAACTAGCAACTTTCAAGCTTCTTCCATGTGGAACCAGAAACCTCAAGTGACTTTTGATGTGCAAAGATGTTTATTTTCAAAAGATATTATGTAGGTCCTAAAACAACAGTAACTTTTATGCATTCATTTCAGCTTCTTTATGGCAAGGTGAATTAGATAGGCATTAATGTAAGTATGAAACTTGATTATAATTAATTCCATTTCACACATCTTTATATTTTTCTTTATCCTGTCTAGTTTTTAGGACAGTCTAATTTTGGGGGGTAACTAAAGACAGATGGCAGAAGGATTAAGATAGATTAATATGCAACAGCTGGTGAACACTACATAATCTTCTTGGAAACATAATAAACATTTTTTACCTCTGTCCCGATATGCACATCATGTCTCTGAAACTTACCCTTTAAACAAGACACACTTCAGAGTAAAAGAAAATAAAAGAAAAGATGACACAGTAAAAGAAAGATGACAAAGAATCATGGCATTAAATAAATAAACCCGCAGAACCAAAAGTGTGAATAAGACAGGAAAGAAAAATGAGAATCTTCTTGGTTACTATCTCAACCAGTCATACCTTCTCTTTGAATTTACTTGGGAGTACATTTTATGTGGCTTCTCTTGGATCCTCCTAGCGGGCTTTAATTTTAGTAACTGTTAGGAAAGTCTATTCTGCTGTTGTCATCTTAGACTTTGCACAAATATTTGTATATGGATTCAGAAATCTACTTTCCAGTTACTTCAACCTATTGATACTGGTCCTCCTCCTCCAATGTTCAAGCCTAATTTTTAGGCTGATGTTACTTACGTTAGTCCTTCTTGTCATTAAAGACCATAATCATGATGCTCTTCACCAAGTCATAGAAACTAGTGTCCTTGCAAACGGAGATCAAAAGAAAGCTTTTATTCACTCTTTCCTTTCCAGAATTTCTAGGATTTTCCATGTGGTCAAGAAAGAGAGAGAATATTTATATCATATATATATATATACACACACATATATATATTATATAATGGTTTAACATAATATTAACATAAAGTAAGATTCCTTCTTTATTTCTGAAGGACTCTGTGTACAGTATGTATCTTCCATTAAGTTTCTTTCTGGATTTAGTAATTGAGAGAAATAGAGTTCCGATTTAGATGCAGGGTAATTAAACTTGATAATCTTTGACATACAGCCTTCCTAGTTCCTTTATACTTTTGTGGGGCAAGGCAGATCTTTGCTAGTGCCTAGGATATCTTCAAGTTTGCTTTGAGCTCTTTCAACCCGCATCTACGAATACCAATACTTCTGTGTTTTTCTTCCTGTTCCAGTGCTAAGAAACTGAGAAAAAGGACTCATGTCCTCAAAGCTTTAAAACTATTTTTTAGTAAAAAGGCAATGTTTCTAAGTAAGAAAAAGAAACTCAGTTCATTGGCATAACTATTTGGAGACACAAAATAATGCAAAATAATGATTAGAAGCTGCAGTGAAATAGAGAAGTTCTTGATTACACTAGAAAGACACATTTTATTGACTTTGTTTTCAAAGCATGACTGAAAGAAAGAAAATCACCTTTATTAAAGATGAAAATTCCTGTGACTCTTTATCAGAGTTTATGGTACAGCACGTCTTTGTTGGAGTCCAAGAATATTTACTTACAATGTGATTTCTCAATTGTAAAGTTGTTCTTTTAAAAATATTTTTATTGACCGGGTGCGGAGGCTCACACCTGTAATCCCAGCACTTTGGGAGGCTGAGGCGGTGGATCACGAGGTTAGGAGCTCGAGATCATCCTGGCTAACGCGGTGAAATCCCGTCTCTACTAAAAATACAAAAAATTAGCTGGGCGTGGTGGCGGGCACCTGTAGTCCTAGCTACGCGGGAGGCTGAGGCAGGAGAATGGCGTGAACCCAGGAGGCAGAGCTTGCAGTGAGCCGAGATCACGCCACTGCACTTCAGCCTGGGCAATGGAACAGACTCCATCTCAAAAAGAAAGAAAAAAAAATATTTTTTATTTTAATAGCTTGTGGGGTACAGGTGGTATTTTGTTATATGTATAAGTTCTTCAGCAGTGAATTCTGAGATTTTGGTGACCCGTCCTCCGGTAAGTAATCTGCTGACTTAATTTTAGTAAATGCTGTTCTAACAGACACAGTTATCTTTTGGAATGCCTGAAAATGCTTCATTTTCTTTGAAGTGGTACACAGAGGAGATGAAGGTAGGAAAAAAAATCTCTTGACAAATTACAGATATTACTAACCTTGAAGAGAGCTTTCCTTCCAAAAGTGCAAACATTATGTTATCATTTATATTTCTAGATCAATTATGAAATTACCTCAGACAAAAGTTAATAAGAACAATTACTTCTTATGTCAACATTTTCTGCATGCCACTCAAAGATGATTTTTTGACTCACGCTAAACCATTCCCTTTCTATCCCCGGCAGGTAGTTAAAACCTATAATTATAGCTCCAGCAGTAAAGAACATTCAAATTCATTTCACTTCCTACCAAATTCTAAATGTGATCTCTTTAATTTCCCCTTGTTGCTTAGTTACATTTCCTGTTTGTCCAAACAAATCTGATCAAAATAATATAGTATTAACGTATCCAAATATCGCCAAAGGTAGACCTTGACCAACTGCACATTTTCACTGTTCCTTGTTTTTGCTTTCCAAATACGAAGTTGAAATAAACTTCTGTGTCTTTTTCAGTCTCATCTAGTAGCAAAAACACAAATTCTTATTCTCTGAGTCTGGAAATACAGCTGAAAATGGACATGTTGTACTCCATCTCCCTCTAATTTTTTTTTTATTTTTTTTGAGACGCAGTCTGCTCCATCGCCCAGGCTGGAGTGTGGTGGCGCCATCTCGGCTCACTGCAAGCTCCGCCTCCCGGGTTTACGCCATTCTCCGGCCTCAGCCTCCCGAGTAGCTGGGACTACAGGCGCCCACCACCACACCCGGCTAACTTTTTGTATTTTTAGTAGAGACGGGGTTTCACCGTGTTAGCCAGGATAGTCTCAATCTGCTGACCTCATGATCCGCCCACCTCGGCCTCCCAAAGTGCTGGGAGTACAGGCCTGAGCCACCGCACCCAGTCATCTCCCTCTAATTCTTTCATCTCTCTTTTGTTTCTATTCTTTTCCCCTCTTCTCTCTTCCTTGCCTATTCTCTTGGCCTCTGTTGTAACTACCATCATCAGCAGCAGCAGCAGCAGTAGCTGTGCTGAACTTGGATATGATACTGAACTCATATATGCACCAGTCTTCTCATCTTGAAATGATAATGTAAGACTAGCATCGCAGCATTACTGTGAGATCTAAATGAGTCAATATATGCCCAGTGCTTAGAACAGTACTCAGCACTTAGCAAATCATTTAAGTGATGCCATTATGACTAGCCTCATTATCACAATAACACTCATTACTCTGACTTATCCCACCACTTCTCCTGTTTACTGAGGATGTGCAAAGTGTGTGCCCAGCATTGCAGTGACTGCTTTCCACATTCATTTATTTAATGCTCACAAAATTATATGAGGTAGATGCAATTTTTAAATGAAAAAAGGAAACGAAATCTGAAGAAGTTAAGCAATGTTTTATTCATACACAGTGAACCAGCTAAACTAATGCAGTCCATGTGCCTTTCAAAGCCAGTGAGATATTAGGTTAGTCCCTGGATAGGTGAAGCTGAGTAAGAAGCCACAGGTCAGAGGTGGATACACTCTAACTCAGAGCAAAAACTCCACAGTGAGTGTCCTTGTCCCCATGTTTGCATGAACTGAGAGGTTGCATTAAAAAATTGGCTAAAACATATCTACATATATATAATTTTAAGAATAAAATTGTGTGTGTGTGTGTGTGTGTGTGTATGCTCTTTGTCTATGCAACAAAGAGCAGTGTGGCAGATACAAGTTAACTGCAAGATGGCAGTAGACCTTCCTGTTCCCAAAAAGTGAGGTGAAAGGAATGTAGAAGTCCTCATAGAACAATTTCCTCACTGTCCTAGCCCTCACTGGTAGTCTCTCTGCGGCCCATTCATCTACTCACTGCTTTGTTGTCTGGAAGTCATTAACACATGTCTTTAGATTTCACAGTAGCAGCTGAGTTCTCTTTCATTCCAGATTCAAAACAAGGAGAATGGAGTTCTGCCTTATGGGCAGAGTAGAGAATTTTTAGCTTCCATTAATCCACCACAACATTAAATTTAGTGAGTACAAAAATAAAAAATAGTGAGACAATAGTCTTTATCTGACAGTCTCCTCTTCTTCCTCTTAGGGTCTTTTTCTTAAGTTCTTTAGGATTGTTTCTTTTTTGTTCACATTATTCTTATTTTACTATTCATATCAGAATGCTTCCATAAAGAATCTTTGGATCACAGGTTTTAGAATCTTTATTTAATTTTTTTTTCTCAATTCATAGGCGACAGTCTCATTCCTATTTCGGATTCATTCACTTGCCTCCAGCCCAAATTTTATTGCCTTTCCAAAGATATATGCAGTTCCTTTAAATAACAATATATATGTGCTGAGATGTGTGTGTGTGTGTATGCCTCATTGCCTTGTAATGTGTTAAGTTTCGAGGTGAGAATTGTCCCTAACTGAAACATAAAATTTTAGAAGATTGCATTAAGGAGTTTAATTGAGGTATTCATGGATATTGAACATCTATATTCCTCTTTCAAATCAGGTTTTGATATCACAATGCCAGAATAAAACACTCTTTGATTAGAGTAGGGTTATATGCAGCCCACAATCTGTAATATTAATGTAAAAAAAAAGAAGGAAATTAAGCTGATTACAAATAATTCAGTTGCAAGTTTTACTATTTGGAGTTCAAATTACATAAAGTCAGCCTTGGGCTATAAATACACTGCTCGTCTATCAAGTATTAGACACACAGGTTCTATGTAGCACATCTTAATATAAACGTATTTCATTTCCATCTAAAGTTTTAAAGGAACTAAAAATCATAAACCGATTAGAATATATAAAACCTATCACTTTTACTTAACTTCTAGGATATATGTTGAAAATATATAGTGCATGGAAATTGCTTATTTTACTAATACAGTATAAAAAAACACTAACAATGACTTTAGAAAATTAAGCAAACATTTGCTGAGGACTCAGTCACTCCAGGCACTGTTCTATCTTCTTTCTCCTTAGAGTGACCATTTAAATGATAACCCTAACTGGAACACTCTTAAAAGTAAAAGTGAAATATATAATGACTCCATGATGGTCCCATGCAAAGTGGGATGAATGATTGCTCAGCTACAAGCTTTTCCTGATAGAACCTTCATGCAACCCTGCTATAGGAACGAACCTCAGTCGTTTTTCAACGAATGCAGAAACTGAGGCTCATAAGGGCTCCATAATTTGCATATGGCCCCCACAGGGTCAAGGGTGCTACAAGGCCAGTCTGTTTGACCTCGGACTAGTAAGTCTCATGATCCTGTTCCTGACTGCTCTGATCATCAACAAGTCATCCATCATCTCAGATTCTACGGAAGAAGGTCATCCTGTCTCTTTCTGTTGTTGTTGTTGTTTTAATTTAACAGATTCTGTCAAATCTATAGACACACTCTTCCTCTATCTGTCTTCCAAATAGAATGAACAGAGCAGAGAAGTATGCCATGGCTATGCCTCACCTCCACCACTATATTTTCTTAAGCATTGTAGGCTTTGACGGTAAGATGCTTTAATGCTGCAAATGTAATTAGTTAGGTTTTTGGTTTTGGTTTGGTTTTAAAAAGCAAATAAAGCGATACTGAACCTTGATATTCACTGTATTGAAGTGGGATCAGACATTCAAAGATCATGGCCCCACCTATTAATCGCCATTGGTTCTTATTAGCCAATGGCACACAGATTCCCCTCCAGTCACATGAAAATGTGATTTTGCATATAAATGCTACTCAGTTAACCTCTTTTAATTGCAATAAGCACATAAAATTATATTCTTGCATTCTTAGGACTTTCAATTCATAGAGTCTACATTTTTTTTTCTCCTTCTAAAGCTTCACTAAAATCTGCTTTAAAAGGTGTACTTTTTATATTTTTAAAAATATCTATTTATTATCCTAGCACTTTGGGAGGCCAAGGCAGGCAAATCACAAGGCCAGGAGATCGAGACCATCCTAGCTAACATGGTGAAACCCCATCTGTACTAAAAATGCAAAAAATTAGCCGGGTGTGGTGGTGGGCGCCTGTAGTCCCAGCTACTGGGGAAGCTGAGGCAGGAGAATGGGGTGAACCTGGGAGGCGGAGCTTAGAGTGAGCCGAGATGGTGCCACTGCACTCCAGCAGCCTGGGCGACAGAGCAAGACTCCATATCAAAAAAAAAAAATATATATATATATAGAGAGAGAGAGAGAGAGACAGAGAGAGAGAGTGAGAGAGAGAGAGAGAAAGAGGCAAATTTTCACATCTAGAAAATGTATGAGTAAATATCATTTTAAAAAGCAATATTTCAATTGTATTTGTTTAAATTACTTTTGGAGAAATATTAAAAATAGCTCTGAATAGACACTTTGAGACTTAGGTTCTACTCCATTTTATGAACAGAGTATAGACATGAGTTCAAATTTCAACTCTGCCATTTCTTAGATGCAGGACCTTGAAAACAGTAACTTAAGGGTATTTACCTTTAGGCTACCATTCTGTTGACCATATAAAGTGGATATTATAAATCCACTTCATAGGTTTGCTATAAAAATTAAATGATACTTTTCTTAAAAGGGTATTGTGTGCCAGCCTCAGTGTGGCACCATTACGCTCAGTCCATATTTTCTTGCACTTGTTCCCTCGTGCTTGCCAAAGTATCCTGCATTTGGCTCTTGAGGGAACCTGAATAAGATGGAAGTGGCTAGAAGTTTACACTTCTGGGATCAGCCTTCAGCCACTCAGGGAACCACTCAGGGAAGGGGATCTATAGATAAATACCTCAACTTTCTCATTCTTTGTAAGGACTGTCTCTGAGGAGCATCCCATGAAATCTACTAGAAGCCAGCAATTGGAATGAGCCTCAAATGCCCATAAGAGTAACCTGTTCATTAACATGCTCCGCATTGCCTTTGTTTCTTCCCTGTCTAATTGTCCTACCCTCTGCCAAGCACGGTGGCTCATACCTGTAATCCCAGCACTTTGGGAGGTTGAAGTAGGTGAATCACTTGGGTCCAGGAGTTCAAGACCAGCCTGGGCAACATGACAAAAGCCCTCTCTTAAACAACAACAACAACAACAACAACAACAACAAATCTATAAAAATTATCCAGGTGTGGTGGCACACACTTGTAGTCCCACCTGCTTGACAGGCTGGGCAGGGAGGATTGCTTGATCCCGAGAAGTTGAGGCCACAGTGAGCCATGACAGCACCACTGCACTCCAGCCTTCATGAGAGAGCAAGACTCTGTCTCAAAATAAAATAAAAATAAGAAAATATTTGTCCTACTTTCCTACTGGTGCTTCCAGACATCACTTACAAAATCAATAACTTGCACAATCTGTATCTCAGGCTCTACTTTTATGGGAACCCATCCTAAGACAATACAATAGGTACTTAACAAAACAATACGTCACTCTTAGAAAATATCTCATAGAAAGTCAGTAAAGGAATCTTTCAGCAATTGAATGTATGACAAATGCCATGAAGCTAATATTTAGTTAGTACTATGCTAAGCACTTTTCATGCATTATCTTGTTTAATCTCCACACACACACACACACACAAAAAAGACTTTATAAGGCTGGGATATAATTTATTTCCTATTCCAAAGGAGAAGGCAAAGTACAAAGATATGTTCGTTAAATTGCCAATATCACACAGCAACTATATGACAGAATCAGGATTTAAACTCAGTTTATTACAAAGTTCGTGCTCTTACACTTAAGCTACACTCTCCCATGACAGCTCATACTGATGTTCTATATAATTAGCTCCTGTATAGAATACACCCTATCAGGCAGCTATCTGATCTCAGAGGAGACAGAATTAAGGTTATCTTCTCCTGTGCACCTTCTCTATTGGTGATATTCATCCATTCCATATACAAGTCAATATGATGAGGGAAGAAGAACTTTCGATAGGAACTTCATTTTCATTCCTCAAAATTCTAGGAAAGTCATGATCATGTTTCACAAGCCCTGGCCACCTTTTAAATCTCATAACATGGTTAACTCAATGACTAGAAGGCTGACGTTACATGCAAGAAAATTTAAACTGAATGGCCAGAGAAGTCAGGGTGTTCTCTCAGTAAATGTTTTGATACAAGACCCAAATGTAACCAGTTGAGAGGCTAGGCTATATTTACTTTTGTTATATTTGACTCTATTGTGGTAAACAAAATCAAGAAATGATAAATAGCTACCAAAAATCTGTTTATGATTAAAATAATAAAATACAAAATATTTTTATTATATCTATATATTTATATTATAGAGCCCCAAAGAACCCAACATTTAGTATTATCTTAACATTATCGATAGTTTGCTCTTTAAAAACAAAATTTGTGAATAGACATCACATTGATAAAATCAGTTTTAATACAATTATGAAGCTAGGTATTTCAATATATTTCTTATGATGATATATGGATCTTATCAGAACCCCCAAGATTTTCTGGAAAAGTTTACACATCAAAAATTCACATAGATGCAGGAAAGAAATCCTGCTGGGAAGTACAGAGGAGCAAGAAAAACTGGCAGTTTTTGGAAAGAGAAAAGCGAAGGCACAGAGAAGTTATCTGATGTCCTCAAGGTCACAAAGGGAATCAGTAATGGATCCAGGAACAGTGGCCAAATCTTTTGGACTCATTGTGCAACGCTCAATCCACCATACTTGACTCTCTCCATGGTGTACAATTTGCTTCTAAGCTCAAGTCATTCAAATGTGCTTGTTGGCAAAGTGGGCTGTTCAAGGAAGCAGGAGACTCCTTTCTTCTCAATGTCTCTCCTGCATGGGACTCAGAAGGGATGCTTCCTTCCTTGTCACTCTGCCACTGCCTACCTACAGAGATGCTCTGGCGGGTGGGGGTCTGAGTGCCCACCGAGCATGTTAAGCCTTAACTTACACAGTTTTTGATATGGAACATCTGTGGATTCCAAGAGTGAGCAGATGGCACTGAGTCATGCCAAACTCAGCACCTTACTCCTCCAAACTGCATTCCTCTCTCAGTATCCACAAACTGTGGCCGGATGGATCCCATACTTCTGCAAAGCAAGGGGGCAGAACTGTGGGAAATGCCATCCTTGCAAAGGAAAATTTCTCACCTAGCTCCCCTCACCCCTGGTATTAGCTTACACTAAACTTGTGCCGTCTTCAATTTTCTGAAATCTCCTAGCTGTGGGAACATATGGCCAATGAAAGAAAGACTCATCTTATTGGAGAAGTAATTCTTCCCCATAGATATTATTTTAACTATATTCTCAATACATGTCTTTTGGAAACTTCTAGGTCTCTGCACTAAGAATGACTGCCAGCAGGATACCTTTAAAATGTGTTTATAATTATTTCATACTTCTGAATCTCAGGTTGAATAAGATTAAAATATCATTGCAATATTTGTTAATTAGGTAAGAATATTTGTCTTACTTTAGACAACATAAAAGCCAATGTTTTGAGGAATACTATAAGCAGTGTCTAATATATGGATGTTTGGGGGAATGGGTTTAAAACAGCCATTCTACTCGCCACTGTTTTTTTTAAAGCTGTTATATCCTTTTTGATTGAAGTAAAATTAAAAGCTGCCCTGTTAGCAAAGAAAAATCACAGAAGAGTTTTAGGAATTTTATTTAGAGCTAAAATTCACATGTAGGAGCTAGTGAATGATGGTTCTTTATTGCTGTGTTCAAGTTGACCATCAAGAGTCTTTGCGTTTCATTCCCTCAATGTTTAACCGGCACTTATTCCAAACCAGGCACTGTTTTAATTAATGGCAATAGAGTTGAGGAGAAAACAGCTGAGAATCTTGCCCCCATGAAAACATTTTCAAAGATTAGCAAGAAGTTCAGTGTGGCTGGTGTGAATGAGCAGGGAGGACAGCGAAGGTATTAGGAATATAGAGGAGTCAAAATATGAAGGGGCTTTATCATGTTGAATTTCATAGCCTAGAGTTAAGAGTTTGTATTTTATTCTGAATGTGATAATATCTACTGAGACATCTGAAACTCAATTTCATTTCACCTGATACAAATACACACCCACAAACACCCACATAACCCTAATATACAACATGCGTACATATGTATTTTATGGACATATAATATACACAACAAAAAATGCTAAGCTTGAAAAATGTTTATAAATGTAACATACTCATGTAACCAACACACAGAAACCAGAGATGCAGGGGGCTCCATGGGGCTCCTCTGTGCCAAATGTTCGTTACTTGGGTACCCTGACTTCTATCACCATAGACAAATAGTATCTGCATTAGTCTTCTCAGGCTGCCATAACAAAGTACCACTAACTCTATGGCTGAAACAGCATACATTTATTTTCCCACAGTTCTGGAAGCTAGAAGTCCTTGATCAAGGTGCCAGAATAGTCATTTTCTAATAAAAGCTCTTTTCCTGGCTGGTAGATGGCCTCCTTCTTGCTGTGTTCTCACAAGGTCTGTTCTCTCTGTGTACATGGAGAGAAAGAGAGTTCCAGTGTCTATTTTTCTTCTGATAAAGGCATCAGGTTCAATGGATTATAACATGATTTAACCTTTATCATCTCTTTATAGTCTCCAGCTCCAAATTCAGTCAGATTGGGGGTTAAGGCTTTAAGACATTATTTTGGTGGTGGTGGGTGGGGGGGCAGTGATGTGGGGATACAATTAAGTCCATAACATTTTATCCTTTTCCACCCCCTCAGAATTTATGTACCTCTTGCAAACAAAATGCATTCTCTCCATCTTAACAGCCTCAAAGGTATTAATCTATTTTAGCATCAACTCTAAAGTTTGAAGTCAAAAATATCATCTAAATATCAACTAAATCAGATAGGGATGAGACTTGAAGTACAGTTCAGTCTGAGGCAAAATTCCTCTTTGTACGAACCTACAAAACTAGACAAATTGGCCAGGCACGGTGGCTCATGCCTGTAATCCCAGCACTTTGTGGGGTGGAGACAGGTGGATCACCTGAGGTCAGGAGTTCGATACCAGCCTTCCCAACATGGCGAAACCCTGTCTCTACTAAAAACACAAAAAATTAGCCAGGCGTGGTGGTGGCCGCTGTAATCCCAGCTACTCAGGAGGCTGAGGCAGGAGAATCGTTTGAACCTGGGAGGCACAGGTTGCAATGAGCGGAGATCACGCCACTGCACTCCAGCCTGGGCGATGAAAGCAAAACTGTGTCTAAAAAAAAGTACACAAATTATGTGCTTTCAAAATACAATAATGGGACAGACATAAAATAGACATTCCCATTGCAAAAGGGAGAAATCAGAAAGAAGAGAAGGATGATAAGCCCTAAGCAAATTCAAAACCTAGCAAAGTAAATTGCATTAGATGTTAAAGTTTGGGAATAATCATCCTTGACCCAGTGCCCCACCTTCTGATGCTGAGGTGGCAGCATCAACCCCACGTTCCTATGTGGTGACCCTTATCCCTGAGCTCTGGGTAGCACCCTGTCCGCATGGCCTTTTATGGCATCCCCAGAGTTGAGGCACTAGACTCAAGGCAATAGATACACTCTTTGAAACCAAGAAGAAACCAGCATCACCCGTTAGGCTTGTGGTGGGAGTGGCAACCCTAAAGATTTCTGAATCACTGTGGGTCCATGCTTTCCTTTTCTTGAAAGATTATGCATATATACAACTGGATAGATCTAGGGTCCCATTCTTTAGAACCTCATAAGCACAACAGCTTTCCTTCATTCCATCACATTTTCTTCGCCCCTTTAGTCCCACCTGGTAGAGTTTTTGCTGGTATAATGCCATGTCTATTTCTGGCTTCTGTTGAGGTGGTTGAATAAATCCATGCTTCACAATCATATACTCTCCTTATGAAATTGTCGTTCAGTCCCAGCTTTAGCGTTCTCTTCAGAACATGCTTTCTCTTTTTTTGCAACATGAGTAAGTTGATAATTTTACAAATCTTTAAGTTCTTGATCCTTTTTGCTTAACAAGTTCTTCAGTTTATTTCTCTTCTGTCGTGTTTTACTATATGTGATAAGGAGAAACCAAGCCATGCCTTTAAAACTTTGCTTAGAAATGTCTTAAGCTAAATATCCTATTTCATTTCTCACAATTTCTATATTCCACAAAACACTAGGACACAATTGAGGCAAGCTCTTTGCCAATTTATGACAAGGATCAACTTTCTTCCAGTTTCTAACATGTTCCTTATTTCTATCTGAGGCCTCACCAGAATGGCTTTTAATGCCTACATTTCTACCAACATTCTGTTCATGAGGATATCTATGTACTCCTGTGTAGCTCATCCATATTTCTACCAACACTCCCTTTAAGACAGTTGAGGCTGTTCTAGGAAGCAACTCAAAACTCTTGCCTCTACCCACCACCCTATTCCAAAGCCTATTTCACATTTTTAAACATTTATTCAGCACTATCCCCTACTTCATGTTACCAAAATCTGTACTAGTAGTCTCAGCTCCCATATTAAAACCCCTTTAACTGGATGGCTTAAATAACAGACATTAATTTTCTCATATTTCCAGAGGCTAGAAGTCCACAATCAAAGTGCTGGTAGATTTGGGTTCTGGTGAAGGCTCTAGTCCTTGCTGAGAGATGGCCACTTTCTCACTGTGTTCTCCCATGGCCTTACCTCTGTGAATGTGTGCAAGACAGGAAGCTGTAGTGTTTCTTATTTTTGTTATGAGGATATCTGTTCTATTATATTGGGGACCACCCTTTAAACCTTATTTAACAGCTATTATCTAATCTATAAGCTCAATCTCCAAATGTATGTAGTCACATCGGGGTTTAGGTCCTCAAGATATAAATTTTGAGGGGACATAGTTTAGGCATAATAATATCTTAGATTATATATTCTTTGATATGTGGTTTCTTTTGGTTAACATATCCATGAGGTTTTTATTTTCACATCATTTTGTGTAGCAATAGTTAGAACTCTATTCATCACATTGCAGTGTTACATTATAGGAAGATACTGGTATAAATTTCTCCATTCTTTAATAGCCATTTGGATAGTTTCACTTTTTTTTGTCCTTTGAAGATAGTGCTGCTATGAAGGTCTTTTTTGGGGGTAGAAGGTCACATTTCTTTTGGACAGAAGTGGAACTGCTGAATCTTAAGGATGCATATGTTCTGCTTTAGTAGATCCTACTGAACAATTTTCTAAAACAGTTATACCAATTTTTACTCATACCAGCAGTTTATGAAGGTTCGTTTTGTTCCATGTTCTAATTAACGTAATATTTTACATCTTTTTAACTTTAACTATTCTGAAGAGCATTTTGACATTTAATTTGCATTTTTCTGATGACAGATGTATATACGTATTTTTAAAAATGATTCCGTCTGCCGAACAGAGGTTATTGCATTAACTTTTAGTCATTAATATAACATGCATGCTCCCCAAGAATGCCAGTGACACAAGCTAAAACAAAATGGTAAAAAAAAAGAAGCTATATTAGGACTTCCATTTAGAATGCTGTTTAACTTTAAGAAATTAAGCCTTACTAGGCCGGGTGCAGTGGCTCAGGCCTGTAATCCCAGCACTTTGGGAGGCTGAGGCAGGCGGATCATGAGGTCAGGAGATCGAGACCATCCTGGCTAACACGTTGAAACCTGGTTTCTACTAAAAATACAAAAAATAAGCAGGGCGTGGTGGTAGGCACCTGTAGTCCCAGCTTCTCGGGAGGCTGAGGCAGGAGAATGGTGTGAACCCAGGAGGCGGAGCTTACAGTGAGTCGAGATAGCACCACTGCACTCCAGCCTGGGTGACAGAGCGACACTCCATCTCAAAAAAAAAAAAAAAAAATAAGCCTGACTATTGTTTACAATCTTGATTGGCACTGGTGCCCTCTGTTGGTCTAAAGCCTGATCCACAAGTGTTGTATACATTTCAGCTGCCATCCAATATCTCTCAACAGTGTGACACTCACAAGCGGTCCCAATTGTTCCCTCATTCATTTATTTGCTTTAGTTTCTTGCTATATAGAACAATTTACATGCTAAAGAAAAAATGTCTTTATGTTTAATGTAAGGTTTTCATTTAGTTTTGAACTTTTTACATCATCTTCTAATGAGATGGATGGGACAATGAACATCTTATAGATACACAGCAGTTTACTTGTTTCCTGTCCAAATACATGAAGAGTTATGAAATGCAAAGATAAAGTAAACTTCTTTTTTACAAAAAGACAAGTATATCAGATTTGATCACTTTCATGTAGTAAAATTAGTATTAAATCATTTAATATATGTTTTTGAGGAAACGATCTTAATTTAGTCTTTCAAATTATGTTTTAAAATGACTGAGAAAGTAACAACTTAAAAAATTGTGCACTTCAGAGAGCCCTTTGGAAATGGATGATTGAAATGTTTCTATTTAATGGCCTTTTGTTACTAAAATTATCTTAAATGTGCCATTAAATCTCTTTTACCTGTACCATTTAAAACCCTGGGCCTAGAATTTTCTAACCAGCTTACAAATCTTCTAAGAGCTTGTCATTTCCAATCTGTGTGTTAAAACCATGAAGATACAACATCTTCTAATTAGTTTGCACAGATAATTGATTTAGCAAGGAATTTCAGCAAAAAGCCCACCATTGGTGGATAAATTAATAAATCTAATGAACACAATAGAGGAAACTCAGTCAAATATTTTAAAATTTAAATCGTTTTAAAAAATTGTTTTGAAGTTATAGGAGCCACTAAAAATAAAATAAAAATAAACTATACACACCATAGCACACCAGACCAGGTGCAGTGGTACATGACTATAATCCCAATACTTTGGGAGGCTGAAGAGGTAGGAGGATGGCTTGAGGCCAGGAGTTTGAGACCATCACGGACAACTTAGAGAGCTCCTATCTCTTCAAAACATAAAAAAGTTAGCTGGATGTGGTGGTGCATGCTTATAATCCTAGCTGCTCAGGAGGCTCAGACAGAAAGATCTCTTGAGCCCAGGAGTTTCAGGTTGCACTGCCCTTCAGCTTGTGAGACAGAGTGAGACCCTATCTCAAGGAAAAAAAAAAAAAAAAAAAAAAAAGTCTGGTTCTAATCTGAAATTACTAAACTAAGATTTTCAAAAATAATGAAGTCTTTTTCATGAAATAATGGTAACTAAAATCGCAACTAACTTTACTGTCAGTAAGAATGTTTTCCATATGACTTTAATAAACAAATTAGAATATTTTAAAATTCTGTTCACTTCATTATGAATATTAGTTATATATAATTAGAATTTAATAAATATATATGCTGCTTTATTTGCTTGTTTTTACCAAGAGGCACATATGGTACAAATTTGGTAATTGATTGACGAGGTTTCTAACAATGGTGGTGATAAGAAATTGTTGAATTCAGGACCATTTTAATGAATAACAACTAGAATGTGAAAAAAACATAAGTCAGTATTGACTCCCACAGACCAGATCTAACCAAGTTTCATTTACTGAAAGTGCTAAAATTGTACAGTAACACAGTTTTGTCTGTGTGTGTCTGTGTGTGTGTGTGTATGTGTAGGCATGCACATGTTTGCACATACTAAGACAGGAAATATCAACAGTTCTCTCTTTTTTTTTTTTTTTTTAAAGAAATGAGATTTTGCCCTGTTGCCTAGGCTGGTCTCAAACTCCTGGGCTCAAGCTATCCCCACACTTCGGCCTCCCACACTGCTGGGATTACAGGTATGAACCATCACACCCTGCCCAATAGTTCTCTTTTTGACATGATCATTTTTCAGTGTTAGTTAGACATCGATATCCAACGTGTAGTAGCATACAAGTTAAGCATACAAGTTTGGGGCTGGGTGTGGGGTTTAGGAATGCATCTGTAAATGTGAGAGTTCCTGGTATCTAAATCAAAAGCCATAACACAGAATGGGAACTCTGAGGCAATGTGCAATGGCAGAGTGGGGGACAGTCAGGGACTAGCTCGGGGAATCCTGTTGTTTGTAAGCCAGGAAGAGGTGAGGAACCAGCAAAGGAAATGAAAATAGACCAGTCATGCAGGAGGAAAACTTGGAGTGTGTCTCCTGAAGGCCAAGTGAAAAATTTGTGAAAAATTTGCTTTTTCACAAATAAATTCGAGATAGTACCACTATCTCGAAAGAGAAAAATTTGGTCAAATGCTGATAAGAGGTTGGATAAGTAGAACTGACAAGAGGATTGTCAACCTAGAGATCACTGGTAATTTTTTAAAAAGATTAATTTATTTTTTATATTGACAAAAATTACATATATTAGTGGCATACAATATAATGTTTTGAAATATGTATACATTGTAGAATAGATAAGTCAAGTTAATCAGTATATGCATTATCTCACATATTTATAATTTATTTGTGATAAGAACACTTAAAATCTACTCCTTCTGCACTTTTCAAGTATGTAATATGTTGTTATTAAGTATAGTCTTCATGCTGTAACATAGATCTCTTGAATTTCTCTTTCTAACTAAAATTTTGTAATCTTTGATTAGTATCACTCTAACCCTCTCCTCTCCAACCCAATCTCTGGTAACCATCATTTTATTCTTTGTTTTTATGAGTTCTACATTTTTCAATTCCATATATGAGATCATGCAATATTTGTCTTAATATGGCTAGCTTGTTTCAATTAACGTAATGTTTTCAAGGTTTATCCATGTTGTTGTAAACGACAGAATCTCCTTTTTGTTAGGCTGAATAGTATTCCACTGTGTATATACATCACATGTTCTTTATCCATTCATCTATGATAGACATATAGGTTGATTCCACATCTTGGCTATAGTGAATAATACTGCAACGCACATGGAAGTGCAGATAGCCCTTTGAGATACTGATTTCATTTCTCTTTGGACAGATGTTGAGAAGAGGGAATGCTAGATTTCATGGTACTGCTATTTTAACAGTATGACGAGCCTCCATACTGTTTTCCACAACAAATGCACCATTTTATACTCCAGCCACCAGTATGCAAGGGTTTCTTCTCCACATTCTCACTAACACTTGGTATCTTTCATCCTTTTAATAGTCTTGACAAGTGATGTCAGTGGGGTGGTTTGAACACAAAAGCCTGACTGAAGTGGTATGAGTTGAAAAGGGTGATTAGGAAAGTGAGTGGCCGAGACGTTACCAGTGGTGAACCCACAGCAGTGCAGCAATCTCAATTCTTGCCTCCTCAGAAGAAATAATTCCACTGAGGGTCATAAGGCAGGAGAGACAGAGGCCCAGTTTTAGAGCAGGAGTGAAAGTTTTTAAAAAAGCTTTGGAGCAGGAATAAAAAGAAGTAAAGTACTCTTGGAAAATGGCCAAGTGGGTGACTCAAGAGATCCAGTGCACTGTTTGACCTTTGACTTCAGGTTCTATATGTTGGCGTACTTGCACTTCTGGGGTCTTGTGTCTCTTCTCCCTTTGGGTGGGCTGTCTGCATGAGCAGTGTCCTGCTGGCACTTGGGATGGGCCACATATGCAGTGTATTCACTGGAGTTGTACACACGCTCACTTGAGGCATTCTTCCCTTACCAGTCAAATGTTACTAGAAGACCATATACCAGTTAAACCCTGCCATTGTGCTTCTCACTGTGCATGCTTGAGCCTGCTCACCCAGCTCCTGAAATCTTACTGGGAAGCTGCTAATCTCCAGTTTCAGGTTTTTCTATCTATTGGGAGACTGCCGTTCTCTGGCTCCAGCTGTGACCAATTATTATTTTAGAGAGACAGTTATCAACCACTTGACCATCACCCGATAGTCACCAGCTGACATTCCTGGTGGGACAGGGGAGTGGTGGCAGGGCGCGGGGCGGGGGCTCTCCTGCTCTGCTTATGTCTGACAAGCCACGTACTATAACAAAAGTAGACAGTTTCTCACAAAATTTTGAATAAAAGGTGCACAGAATTGTCTCTCCACTACTCTCTCTCCACTGACTGTTGTAAACTTCTCATAGCCCATCAAATACGTTGATTTCCATGGCTTTGCATTTGCTTTGCATATTCTTTATGAAGAGCCCTTACTTTACTTACTATGCACTCCTCATTACTCAAGAGGGATTTCCTATCAAATCCCCATTGTCTTCTCAGATTCAGAAGAGATGGGAGATATCAGGTTCCTTTTCACTCTACATCTGAAACATGGTAACTTTCTTCACAAGCTCCCACAGCTACATGGAGACACTTATAACAAATCAAACCCCATTGCTTCTTTTAAATGTATTATTCCAGCCTTTCCATTTAACTTCTTGTTTTCACACATGCACAAACTGTTTCCTTTATCTCTTCAGTGTTGGGACTCAGAAACCAAGACCCCAAAATATGACATTGTGACATGTTAAACTGAAGAAACATCAAGGTATCTCTGATGTTCCTCACATACTATCTCTCCGAAAGAAAATACAGTTCCTTTATCTACCTAAAATCCAGATCCACCAAGAAGGGCAATTGTTGTTTTTCCTCTCTCTGTTATCTCATTATTCTACTGCAGGAAATAAGGCCTCTATGCGACCACACCTGAGCAGATCCTTTTTATGAGGATAATGACTGTCTCTATGGATCATTTGAATTCCAAAGAAATCTATTTACATGTTAATCTCTGTTCCTAAATTTAACCACATTCCCTAGCAATCGTATATTGCCTCTCCATAGAATTCCTCTTCTCTCCCCTCCCATAATCTGTTTTACCAGGATCAAGTCTCCATTCCTTCTATAACCTCAGGATAAGTTTCTGTAACTCATTGGAAAGTTGGGTCTTCATTCTGAAGTCCCCTATATATGCACATTAAATAAATTTGTATGCCTTTTCTCCTCTTAATTAACCTGCTTCACATCAGTGATTTTTTTAAAGCCAATCTTTAGGGGGCCAAAGGCCTATAGCCCCCACAGTATTAATACAGAAGGGGTGGGCTTCTGGCTAAACCCCACATTTAAGCCTACAACTGCAGCCCTCAGTGAAAACAGCTGGCCCCATTTTTCTGTCCAAATGTTGCTTTTTTTGGCCTGTCCCATCCCTATCCTGTGCCCATAAAAGACTTTAGCTGGCACAGCAACACAAGCTGCTGAGCATCAAGAATACAAGCGACTGGGTGTTTAGGATACAAGCAAGTAGCTGAGCAGTAAGCAGAGAAGCAACTGAGCATCAGAAACTACGGATAGAAGCAGCTAACTTCAGATGGTGTGGCTTTGGCGAGGGGCCCAGGCAGAGGTGGCTGGGCTTCAAGGAAAGATCACCTTCCCATCCCCTTTCCAGCCTCCCTTTCCACTGAGAGCCACCCACCACTCAATACAATCTTCTGCATTCATCACCTTTCAAACAGTTCATGTGACCTGATTCTTCCTGGATGTTGGACAAGGATTCTTCCCGGATGCTGGACAAGGAAACTTTCTAGAGGACAAGGGCTGCCACCTTGACCCTCCAGTTAGCTGCTGGGTGCTTGGATGTCCCCAGACAGCAGAGTTGAAAGAGCGTTGGTTGTAACACCCTTGGATGCTGCTGTGGAGCTGCACAGAGCCTGCTCCTGCCAGAGAAGAGTGACTGACTAGTCCCGCATTCATTAGCTCGGGTTCCTGCACTCACCCACTCTCAGACTCCCTCTCACAAGGAGTGGCCAGTGGTGGGCTGAGTAAAATAAACCACTCCAGTTTCTGCATGGGGGTCAAGGGAACAATTCCATCTCAGTATCTTAGTCCTCAATTCCATGCTTATTTGCCAATGACATCTCCCTGCAATTCAAATCAATTGTCATTTAAAGATAAATAAATGCATGAAAAACAAATGAAAATATCTGACAATATACAACTATAACAAAGAAGAGAAAGAAATGTGTTATAATTTAACCTCGCCAGAGTCATTAGTATTTCTGTCCTTGGAATCTATCAGAAAAGTGGAAGGAGGTGGAAAAGAGAGATCAAGGGAAAAAAATGGTTTAGAAAGAAAGCAAAGCAAAATATATTTTATGATGATGATCGCAGTTTCCTGGTGAACCTCAAAGCAATTACAGACTTAAATGAGCTATGGCCTAGTTTTCTTGTTTTGTTAAATCTGTGCTAGATTCTTCCAGTACGTGAGCTGCTTTAAAGGAATTTCTTATGTACTTTTGAAACCTGGATTAGTATCACAGGCCACTTTGCCTCACTTGAGCAGTTCTTTTATGGAGACCCTAATGGCATGTCAGTAGCCAAAGAAGTCAGCATGACTACCTGAACAGTTGACACAGCTGTAACCGCCCAAAGGGTCCAGCTCACTCACTGCCCAGGCAGAGCTGATTTGTCAAGACAGGGGAATTGCAATAGTGAAGAAGGTCAATATGCATATAACCGGCTAAACAGGAGAGCGGAGTTTTATTACGTAAATTAGTCTCTCCCAGAATTCAGAGCTAGGGTTTTTTTTAAAGAGAGTTTGCTGGGCGGAGGCTAGGAAGTGGGGAATACTGATGGGTGGTGTGATATAGGTACATGGAAACTAGTCCTTCTTTGCTGAATCTGCTTCTGAGTTGGGACCACAGGATCACTGAGTCATGAGTCGTGGATCTGGAGTCACCCAGTCATCAGAAATGCGAAAGTCTGAAAAGACATCGTAAAAGGCCAATCTTAGGTTCTGCAACAGTGATGTTAATTCATAGGAGCAATTGGAAAAGTTACAAATTTTGTGACCTCCAGAACAATGGCTGCTAATTCTTTAATTACATCTGAACTTTAGTAGAATTCAGGCCCCTCTCATAATCCTAATCTTGTGGTCTTTCATTAGTTTTATAAAGGTAGTTTAGTTTGGGGAAGGGCCATTATCATTTAAACTATAAACTAAGTTTCTTTCAAAGTGGGCTTCCATCCAGGAAATGACTAAAGGCAGTTTGGAGGTTAAAGGCAAGATGGAGTTGGTTAGGTCAGATCTCTTTCACTGCCATAATTTTCTCACTGTTATAATTTTTGCAAAGGTGGTTTCACAGCCTCTGAGGAATAAGGATTGAGGATAAGGGTTAAGATTTTTATTCTATTCTTATGCTTCATAGATTTGACCTTGTACTTTGCCCTTGAGCATTTTGATTTATTTATCTCAGTTTGAATTTAAAGCTGTCAGAGGCTGGGGGTAATAGGAAAATATTTTATTTACACAAAATGTTAGATGACTGAGTGTTTTCAAAATGATGTCTTGTTTACAGAAACATACCAGATAGGGAGACAGAAATAAACGTGTTTTAAGTGCTTTGTACATGCTAAGGGCTTTAAATACATTTATCTCATTTAAAACTCACAACAGAACTTTGAAGTGGATATTGTAACTACTTTTTCAAAAATACTCTGAAACTTAGAGAGATTGAACCGCTGTAAAAATATCACAGAGCTAAGGAGCAGAAACAATAGATTCAAATTTAGGTCAGCCTGGATTGAAATCCATACCATTTGAAGTAAATCATATTGTCACAAAACTTATGTTTTAGCAGAATGAGCTCTTTTTTTTTTTTTTTTTTTTTTTTTTTGAGACGGAGTCTGGCTCTGTCGCCCAGGCTGGAGTGCAGTGGCCGGATCTCAGCTCACTGCAACAGAATGAGCTCTTTAAAAAATGTTCATTTCCAGGGATTAGAAGTGGAGCAGGGGAAGAGATCATGCCATTCCTTTAATTTGAGATCCTTCCCAAGAACATAGACAGTCTTGAAAGCTGTGGATTTTCATTTGAATTCTAACTTCTATAGGAAGTTGGACAAATCATTCATTTCATAGGTCTATTCTGAAAGTCACATTAGAGAAAGATCAAAATCAATAACTTGGAATTCAAGCATCCATACAAACTATTGTGTGTTTATAAGTATATAGGTGTGTGTGCGCGTATCTTTATATTTATATCTGATTACTACTGAACAGAAAAGTAAGCTAAATTTGCTAGCTATAAATTGAGTATCTTTACTCAATTTAATTTATAAACTAAAATTTATAACTAAATTTATTGCTTATAATATATTTGTTATAAATATAAATTTATTAGTTAATATAAGATAATAAATATCAGCTTATTAGTTATAACAGCAAATTAAATATAGATTATCTCAAATTAAATGAAAAGCCAGAGAAAGAACAGTGTCACCTCTTCATTTGCAAAACGTGGGTACATATATCTATAAAATAGGCTAAATACAAATTTGTAATAAACAATAGCACCTAAAAATACCTGTGGTCCTCAAAAGGAAGCATCAGTGGAATATGCTGTTGTTTTGAAAATAACCATGATACAGCAATTTGTCGGTAACATAATTAAATCATGTGCAAAGCCAGAGACAACAAAGAGAAGTAATTACAATCCTAACGTAATGGAGTCATTACTCTCATATCTAAACATACTTTAAAGAAATTAGGCAGTTTCTGATACACTCATAACAGAAAACTCAAAAGAAGAAATATCACAGAATGAATTAGACCAGAATAACTTTTCTCTACATCTCCATGACATTTAGCTTTTTTATAGTTGTATTTGCTATGAAAATGTTTGTATTCAAATGTATAAGTTGCTGATTTGCAAGCTATAGAAAGAGAACTTTCTTTTTTTTTCTGTTTTTGTATCTCTAATTTTTAGCATACAGTAGATGCCCAATAAATATCTGTTCAGTAAATGTGTTATGGGAATATGTTTTTATTGAGATAAAACAATATAAGTTGTAAATAGTTCTTGAGAACAAGCATGAATTATAGCCTAATGGGGTTTAAAACTTTGAACAATTCCCTATTGCCTACTAAGTGAAGTCTGTGAAAGGATGTCTTGTGACTAAAGATGCATTTTAAGGAGAGAGCACTAGTTCCAATGCTCAAAATGAATGACGAGAATGACAGTCTGAGCTACAGTGACCACTGAGGAGTCTGTTAGTATACTGTAGCTGAAATGTATTGCAGGCCCAAATTACAGCAGTGATGGTGGAATAAGAAGGATATCATTAAGATAGAATACATAGGACTTGGCCACTGATTAAACATAGTAATGTTATAGATGTTGACTCTGTTTTTGAGCTCCAATGATCCTGAGGCTGTTGGGCCATTTAAGAAAAATGGAAGCAGAAGGAAAGCAAGAACAATTCTGGGGAGATAAAACTCTTTTTATTCTCGACACATATTCTGAATGACTTCTAGACATTGCATATATGCCTTGTTAATGCATGGTGCTATCTTCTTCAAATAAAAATGATGTAATTTTGACTAATTTTCTTTTATTTTATCTGCAATGAAGGCTGAGAATAATTATTCAGCCTCCATCTTATCCTCTCAAAAGTGGTTTCAAGTTAGCCCTTAATAGTCTCTTCAGGTATTGTGTTCCAAGATTTTGGGGCATGGAAGTCATCACTTACATCTTGTTCACAGAAGGCCATTATCACAGTTAATTCATAAACCCAGACCCTCTTTCGGGTAGACACTCACACAACTCTTCTTGAAAATCTTCATTTTATTCATTTGAGATGGAGGTGGGGGTGGCCAGTGCAATACTGTCTATTGGATCTTTTCAGATTCAAATCATTCCTGCCTCAGATAAGCTATTACTGACTTTCCTAATTAAGACAATGCCACCTATCATATCATATTCCCCTCTCTCACAGCCCTTCCCACAATTGATAATTAAATTTTACATATATAATGATTTGAGTAAAGTATTTCTCCACCAGACTATACCTTCATTGAGATCATATCTGTTTTCACTCAATATTATATTTATGTTGCTCAGTGTAAGCACTGGCAAATAAAAAATGCCCAACAAATATGCAATGAATGAGTGAGAGAGGCTGGAAAATTAATCTCACTGTGGAAGAAAATTCTGAATCTAAAATACATGATTCTACTGTTCCATTTAACTCTAGGAAACTGATTTGTTTCTCTATCAGAATGTTTTGGGAAATTCAGTTTTCAGAATCAGGCTTTTGAATGAGAAAAATGTATATTACAGGAATCTCATACACACACACACACACACACACACTCTTTCAGTAACAATATGACCTTAGAGGAAACAATATAAAACAAATAAAGAAAGTCTTTAAATATCTTAACTTCTTAACTGCGTCTTAGATCTGTTGGCAAGCTTCACAGGAATATGGAATAAATTGTTGATCTAGTTATATGCATGAGATAGTTTGTTACAAACATTTATTTTTAGAGGTTGTTATTTTCTAACTGCACAATAAATTCCTGCTATTTGCATAATAGAATTGTTTGCTTCTTTGATTTTCTATTCAGATTGTGATTCATTAATATTTAGTCATACTTGAGATGGATGCTTTGTCATTCCATATGTTAAGTGTAAAGTATATATTCCTATTATACATTTCATTTTTCAATATTCCCAGGCAATAGATAACACATTATACCTCTGTCCTTCAGAAAATTTTGAGGCTGGAGCTTAACTGCAAAAGTCAATAAAACACTTTTCGAAATCTGGGTTGAAAAAATACATGTCCTTCATAGCTTCAATGTGGCCTTATGCAATATCTGACATAGCTAATAAATGTTTAATGGATAGATCTTCAATGAGAGGCCAAGAAATAAAAGTTACTTTTAATTTCAAGCATCTTTATAAGATTAGTAGAATAAGTACCTTGTTTAACATTTTTACTAGTAAATTTACATAACTATTTTATGTTCGGTAAAGGGGTATTATGTAATGCATTTATTTAATTGAAATTAGGAAATTTTTAAGTCTTGAATTTTCTAGACACTGTGTTGAACACAAAACTTTTTTGAAATTTAGAATTATAGTGGTTTATAGTCTCAAACTTAAATGGATGAACATGAGAATCTCTTATTTTGAGTTCTGTGGCTTTCACATCATTTTTTTCTCATTTTTTTCTGTAAACCAAAATAAATCAGAAAAAAATGGAAAAGAACTTTGAACTCCTAACACAAAGATACACTTAAATATTCTTTTCAAGAAAACATGTAGATTTAAAAAGTATATCTTCATGTGTATTCTTGCGTATGTTAAATGGTGACACATATATATTGGATGCTAAACTGCAGAAAGTCTATAGAATTTCTTAGGACGTTAGAATGAAAATCAACTGCAAGCCTTCAGGAAGAAAAAAATATTTATCAGGCTCCTCTGAAGACTGGCAGCTCCTTCACCAAGAGGTTTCTCTAGATGTTGGACAGAGTTAACACTGCTAAGTAGGCCACCATAAGTCTCAGCAGAGAACAGGGAGAACATAAAATCTATTTCACTTCTATTGGTA
The DNA here is from genome assembly GCF_047675955.1 of Chlorocebus sabaeus. Taxonomy (NCBI): domain Eukaryota; kingdom Metazoa; phylum Chordata; class Mammalia; order Primates; family Cercopithecidae; genus Chlorocebus; species Chlorocebus sabaeus. Next base: position 58,265,671 of record NC_132908.1, on the reverse strand, counting down.
TTTCCCCTCTTGATTATAGAAACTGTCCCAAATATCCTTTTCCAGGGTCCTCCACTATAAAATTTGGCTGTTTTGGTTCCAGATGCAATTTTAAAAAACCACTTTCACAACTTATATAAGTGATATACATAGAGAATGTATCCCGTCTTCACTGCACTTTAATTTTCTCTAGGATTTGTTCTTTACTTATCTTTATATTCTTAATATCCAATATAATATCTAGAACTTTGAAGGTGTTTAGTAATGATAGCTAAATGACTAAAACCATATTATTAGTAGTATCCTTTGACTGAACACATAAAGTATATAAAGTGTTAGCACATTATCTAGGATATAGTACTGCATTTGTATTTTCTAACATGATTTAACACGCTATTTTTCTCTTTTCCTGTATTTAAAAAGTAATTCTCAGAAAAATTACATTATATAACAAAACCTTGGACACAGAAATAAAGTTGTGGTAGGTTTAGGTATTGCACTGTTTTCGGTTGGGTTCCAAAATAGCTTTACCTACCCCATTATCATAAAAACAAATAAGCTACCTATAATGTAGTATTACATAAAGAGGCACCTTAGGGTGAATTGGGGTTAGAAGTTAGCTACCATTGTTTAAATCAGTTTTGTCACTTGATATTTGATACTCTGGAAAAGTTACTTAACTTCTTTGAGTATCAGCTTTTTCATCTAAAAAATGGAAACCACTTCTACCTTGTAGCCTTTTTGAAGATTAAGTTAATGTACACAAAATGTCAGGCACAATGTTTAATACAGGGAAAGCCCAATAAATGGCATTATGCATATTTCTTACTTGTTCCACTGCATTATTAAATGTTTAAGCTAGGAGTAGAAAACAAATCAAAATTTAAAAAATTAATAGTAAACTTATTCGCCATCTTTTAAAATGCATCTAAGAGGTGGGGAAGCTACCATTCTGAAAAAAAAAATAAATAAATAAATAAATAAAATTTTCAAAAAGTCAACTTGGCATTTACTTTGGGGATTCGAAGAATTGTAAGTAAATTTTATCTAATAATTTTAAAGTAGGCAGTTGAGTTTATGCACAGACATACTTTGACCTTATTTTAATTAATTGGATATGTGTATGATATGCCTACCAAGGTTTCTTAACAAAAGCTAGGAAAAGGGCAGTTCATACAGTGCTGGGTATAAAATGATTAAATACAATTTGTATGAGCTGTCACAGTCCAGTGGGTAGGAATATTTAATGATATTACCACAAGAATGGTATGGTTATACAGGAACTAGCATGGTGATACACAAGAAGTGACACCATTGCCATATTTTTGTCCAAAATGTTAAGTTTCCAAGTCAACAGAGAAACTATTGTCAATGCCCAATAGAGCTTAGTTAAAATGTCTCTTCTGTCAGAGTAAAAAGGGGAAGCAGAAAGAGCACTCAGAGTAGGGTAAGAAGTAAAGAATGCTGCAAATGAAAAACAAAGATTTTTCTCTGCAAAATGGAATGATAAGCAGCCATTTTAGAACTATGTAACCAAGTAAGGCAAAACCTCTATAGGAATAATATGGTTAAAAGACTAAAGACGACATGAATTTTGAGCAACATCGGTAAGGCTGACCTTTCCTTCTTATGAGTCTTGACAAGAATACAGAATCCCAGTGTAAACAAGCAAGGGATACCAGCAGCTCAGGACAGCAGAAGGAAATGAGGAAAACTTGGAAGCTGCAAGAAGATGAAAAAGGCAAAGCAATTCAGTCGTTCGACCAAAATTAGTTAAAGTTTTTCACTGATTTTTCTTTTAGTGATAAGGGAATTAGAAAGCCTTACCAGCATCAACTAATATAATTTTATTTTTATATATAATTATATATCAGATAACTGTAAGGTATGAAACACAGTTCTATATGCATTTTTGAGTTGCTGTTAAATTATTTTAATATTAATATTCTGAGATGAAGAACTCTGGGAAGTCACACAGATAAGTAATCTATCTAATAGATTAAATCTGAAAATTTACATAAAATATACTGTCATCCACACAGGATAATGCTGTACTGGGCTTATTTAATATAATATGTCTATGTCTCAAAAGCTATTTGTCTGAAGACATTTTCTTTAGAGATAAGGTTTAAGCATAAGTAAAATATCCTGGAAAATCTCCAAAACCTTACCTTCTAAAGTTACTTGCCAAAATCCTGCAGTATTTCCTATTGAACCAAAGGAACAGGATTTTCCTTTCTGTTTAATTCTTCCAAATGGAGTTATTCTTCTATATGATAGTCTTCTTTTATACTAAACTTAGAAATCAAGGTTCTACTAAAAAATGCTGCCATGGGGCTTTGACATTATTAGCTAAATATTCTGAAGGTTTCCTTCAATAGAAAATATTGTGGTGATATACAGAAACCAATAAACACAGAAGACTGAAGAAATAATTCTGACGGTGTACCAATGTGTTAGCTTATTATCGTGGGCTGAAGTTCATTTTCAGCTACTCATTTGTGCTGTATGAAAGCACGGCTCTCTCCTGAGCTCCTTGGCACAAATCCATAGAGAAAATCAAAATTCAACTGCACACTCTGTTAGCTAGAAACTCACGCCATTTCTTTTTCAACAGGCATCAGAGCAAAGAGTCAATAAAGCCAAATGACTGGCCAATTCAGTGAACGAACTGAATTTTTATGCTACTATTAACAACATTCATTGTTTTAATAAAATTTACAGAGTGACTCATACCAGGACTTGCCCTCGCCTCTGAACATCATAAGGTCCCTGTGCACAATGAGCTTCCAGTCTAGTGGGAAAGAAAATAAAGCAATAAGTGGCAATTATAATTCATTATGACAGAGGACATTAGAAGGCGGGCATGAAACTTAGTTGTGAGGAAGGTGGTTAGAGAAGCTATTCTAGGAGTCCGAAGGAGGATTGGTGTATTTCAAGGAATTTTTAAGAACATAAGAGTGCATATGTTGATCTCTGTCTGAGGAAAAGCCAGGAGGGAGAAAGAACTGAAAGAATTCATTGCAAAGAATGTGTGTGTTAAAGGTGATGGATGTAGGCAGAAGTAGAGGTGGGAAAAGGGATATTCATAGCACAGTCCTTCCACAACTAGATCCTTGGTGTCTGTCATTTTCTCTTTTTCTTTTCTTTTCTTTTCTTCTTAATTTCTCTTTTCTTTTGTTTTCTTTTCTTTCTGTCATTTTTTTTTTTTTCAGACAGAGTACCTCACTTTGCAACCCAGGCTAGAATACAGTGGCATGATCTTAGCTCACTGCAGCCTCAACCTCCTGCCTCAGACCTCCAAGTACTTGGGACTACAGGTGCACTAGCTCACTTCCCACTATTGTTTTTTATTTCTGTAGAGATGGGTTCTCACTACATTGCCCAGGCTGGTTTTGAACTCCTGAGCTCAACAGATCCACACACATCGGCCTCCCAAAGCGCTGAGATCACAGTCATGGGCCACCGTGCCCAGTCAGTCCCTGGTTTTTATGTCTGTCTGTAGGAAGTTTTTGAGAAGCCATGAGGATGACTTCCTAAAACTTTTAAGTAATCTCCAGTTTAATGTAATGAAACTTTCTTTCTCACTCAGGTTCCAAATCTAGCAGAGTTTGATAGGTGGGCATTGCTCATGTGTGGTGGATTCATGCAGACTCTCTACAGTAGTGCACCATGACCAGTGATTTACTCCCCGTGAGTAACTGAGACCTATGATTTTCAACTAACCAATTGAATGTGGCAAAGGGCACAGTATGCCACTCAGAGTGTGATGTTATATTACCAATCAAGAAACTCCACTTTGCTAACAGACTTGCTTTCTAGAAGCTCTATTTGCTGACTTGATGAAAGAAGTATCCATATTGGGAGAGCCTATCTGAGAGGAACTGCTGGCAGCCTCTAGGAGTTGACAATGTCCCCTATCCAACAGCGCTCAAGAAGCATGGATGTTTAGTTCTACGGCTACAAGGAAGATCAGTTTTGCCAAAAACCTGTATGAGCTTAGAAATGGATTCTTCCTCACTTAAACCTCCAGATGACAATGCAGCCTGGCTGACACCTTGATTCAAGATGACTAAGACCCTAACTAGAAGGCTCAGTTAAGCCATGCTCAGACTCTTGACTCATAGAAACTGGGAAATTATAAATGTGGTTTGTTTTAAGCCACATACAAAAGGAAAGGCATATAGTAGTTCATGCCATCGACTCTTTTTGTTGTTGTTGTTGTTTTTATTTTTCTTTCCTTTCTTCTTTTTTAACATGGAGTCTCACTCTATCCCCCAGGCTGGAGTGTAGTGGCACGATCTTGATCACTGCAACCTCTGCCTCCTGGGATCAAGTGATTCTCCTGCCTCAGCCTACGGAACAGCTGGGATTACAGGCAACGAGTACCATGCCTGGCTAAATTTTGTATTTTTAGTAGAGACTAGGTTTCACCATGTTGGCCAGGCTGATCTTGGCCTCCTGACCTCTACTGACCCACCCTCCTTGTGCTGGGATTATAGGCTTGTGGCACCACACCTGGCCAAATACCACAGATTCTTGATATGTCCATTCATAAGCAACAAACATTTCATTCATCAGACTAAGTCACATGGTCATGTTTAACATCAAAAAGATGAGTAAATACATTCCCACCATGTACTTAAAAAAGGAAAAGAGCTAGAATATTTGTAAATAGCAGCAAAGACAACCACATACATTTTATAGTGTGTAATTGTCTGTTAGATAAGACATAAACTGTGATGGAAATAAAATATTTTAAATTAATATAACAGAAACAAGAGTTGCTAGTGTAAAAAACAGCACTTTTGAAAGCCACAATTCTTCTCTGAATCTGTGAATCTCTCCAGAATAGGTACAGTTAATAAATATTATTTTATCAGGAAATCATCATCAAAATCAAACTTTTGTTAAGCATGGTAAGCACATTTACAAATAAGCATTTTAAAAGTAAATAGTAGAATGGCAACACTCATTAGAACCAATTATTGTATTTTTCCATTATCTCAGTAAATACATCAAACACCCTTTTAAAAAAGCATTGTCAAACTTAGATCTTCATTTCTTTCTTAACCACATATCCCAAGATATCACACAACAAATGCTCTCAGTAAATGAAAGAAAATATCTCTTTTGTAAAATAAATCAATTTTTGGTTCCCTAGATACCAATTTGACCTTCTAATTCAGTACTATTTTTTAACCTGACTTTCAGAAAACAGTTTGAACCTGACAAGTGCATAGACCTGATGTTTAGTCTCTATCCAACTAAACCCATATAGATACTCTGACCTGATCTTGGTTTTCCATTCTGATTCAAGAAAGCTAGAATGACATAGTGTCTATCCTCTCAATAAAGACAGGTCACTTATCTCACACTTACCTGAACTCAGGAATAGATTTGAAACATACTTAGTCAAGGTTTAGGGAAAGAACATTTTTTTCATTTCCAAGATCAATGTGGTAAAACTGGGATAAACACATCCTTTATGAAAGAACTCAAATGTATTTATAGGAAGGTATGTAGGATGAGAACAGCTTGATGCCTACTTTCACTCCTTTTAGTATAGAATCTGCTTAATTATAAAAAAAAAAAAAAAGAAAATCACCAACTTATATAGGTATTTGTACTGATGGTTCAAGGATGAATTTTACATAAGCTGTAGTCGTATGAGGTTCACAGTCCACAGGGAGACGTTTTTCACATAATATTATAAATTTAAAATTTTTTCATGTGTCAGTCTGGGGATAGAGGCAGAATTTAATAAAGAGCAATAATTCTGGGACTTAGGGTGGAAGGTTCATCACAGAGTAATTTCTGAAAAATGTTAAATAACAAACACAATTATTATAATATTCTTTTAAAACTAGTATTTTTGAGCAGCTAGTATTTTCACGAACTTTACCAAAAATATTAATGAATTTAGAGTAGTATTATAACAATCCTATATAAGTAAATTTACCAACACATATAAAGAAACTGAGGCTTAGAGAAATCAAGTTATTGGGGGTAACTAATAGATAATAATAAGCTAGTAAACTTATTATTATCTAATAAGTTAATATTAACAGCTAATAAGTGATAGAGCCAGTTTTCCAGAAGGTGAGATTACATCACTGTCCTGACCCAAAAAGGGTGAATGTGAATCTTCAAGGGACAATGCAGAACATTCCAACATAAAGGTGAGCAGAGGTAGTAAATACCTTGATATAAGCCTAAAATGGCTGGAGGTAAGAATAAAATTAAGAAAGTAGAATTATGGTTATAGGCAAAGCTGAGTTCACTGATGGTCTTATAAAGCCGTGGTTATATAATTCAGCTTTGATCAGGAAATTGTGAATAAATAGTGCTGAATTATAAAGCTAGAATAAGGGAAACATCTGTTACAGCAAAAACTTAAAATTTAGAGGAAGGTAACATACATATATATAAAATGATAAAGAACTTAGCTTCAATTACTAATTTAAAAACTTCTAGAAAGAGTAATTTAAGGTTAGGTGAGAAAAAAAAAGTAGTAGAGAATACAGGTGGGAAAATACAGAAGGTAGAGAGAAGAGAGGAATTCTTTGGAATGATACACATATTTTCAAAAAGAGAATATGCCTCCATGATGAAACCCCAGATACTCTTCTTTGAGCTCTGCATGAGGAAAATTTAACTTAGCTCCCAGGTAATCATTCGTTACCTTTGGGACTTTGGTGACTGTATCCACAACAAAGCACATTTTCCTATTATTAAATTCTGGTGAAAATTACACCTAAAACAGAGTCCCAAAATACATGTAACAAAACTGACGTAACTAAAGGGAAAAATAATTTAATACTATTAGTAGAGATTTCAGTTTCCCACTTTCAATAATAAGTAGAACAAAGAAATAGAAGATTTGATTAACAACAGAAACTAACTAGATCAAAAGGCCTCTATAAAACACTCCAGTCAACAACAATAGAGTATACATTATTCTGAGTTCACAAGGAGCACCCTCCAGACAGATCATCTGCTAGGCTATAAAATAAGTCTCAATAAATTTAATATGATTGAAATTATAAAAAATATGTTCTCTGAACACACAAATACACATGAACTAGAAATTAATAACATAAGACAATTTAGGAAAGCATAATCTCTCTGGGTTGATGAAATTGTTATGGAAATAGGTAATAGTGATGACTAGACAATTTTGTGAGTATAGAATAAAAATTTTGAATAGCTCCTTTAAAAGTGTGAATTTTATGGTATGAATATTACATCATCATATGTGATTTATATCTAAATTTAAAATTTTTATACAGAAAAAAAATCACCATGATGACAGAAAACTATGTGCATGAAGATTTCATTATTTTAATGCTGGAAACTGTACATGTCTAAAAGTTAATTGGTTAAACAAATTATGCAGAAACATAATAGAATATTACTTGAAAACTGAATTGTTAATTGAAAAGCTCACTTATAAAGATCATAACAAATGCTTGACACATATTTAAGTGTGAACTCAAGTGGAAAAAACGAAATACAAAACTATACTCACTTTAAAATAATTTCATTAAACATGAATACAGAAAAGGAAACAAAAGCTAATGAGAATCTGAGTTTTCTTACATTTTTGCAGTGGAAGTTTAAATCTCAAGTTTAGAAATAAAAGAGATAAGGTCAAAAAAAGTAAATATGTTGCACGTGGGCACAAAAGAGAAAGAGCAGACATGCATCTAGAATGCAGACATTTCTGATTCTGTCTATATACCTACTTAAGATAGTAGGTATATTATGCCAATGTTTCTTTAGTTATCTGCGAAAAATAACAAGTTTTTCCCTTTTTCAACATGCCACGGATCACACATGATCCGAGTGTCATAACTAATATTCAGCTTGCAACATGTTCCAGAAAACCAAATTGCTGTAGGCTCTGCTGAATTCAACCCTATTGATCACTTACCTAGTTGGAATAGCAACGTCATATGCCTGTAAACATTTCTGAACCCTTACTCAAAAGTTTGATACTTATTTCATTGATTCTGGTAACCAAATATTTATGGAGAAGCAACTGGTCTATGAGTCATATTTTGGGTTGCAGTGGTTGAGTTAGTTAAAAAGAAGGAGAGAAAAAACATTAAAAATGGTTTAGAATGTGGAGTTTAGAAAATACTCGTGTTGAATAGAAACTAAAATAACCAATTAAAATTGACAACAGTTTTATAAAAAACTATCAATTCAATTGTTTATTAAACAAATTATGAGCTCAAGAAGGCCATTTAAACAAAGTTTCAGAGCCACCAATAGAATCTTTCCAAATAGCCAAAATATATAAATTACTATAGCATTTACTACACTTTTTATATTTGAATATTAAATATTCAAATTAACTTTTAATTGAAATTGAAACTTCTCTCCCTGTAGACGTACAACATGCTTTCATCAAAATTTTGGTTTTTTGCTAGGGCAAATGACTATAAAACATAATTTAAAGAATGATCACCAATGATCATTATCAGAAAAGAGAAATGAATAAGTTGATTAACGTTCTAATATTATTCAGTGATACCATTACGGAAACAGAATGTGATGCTTCATAAAAAGAAATATAAATATGAGCACCTTCAATGTGGTGTATGTTTATATAATATATCCTCTTCTCATAAGTCTTTACTGAGTTTTTAGTAAGCAAACTGTATACTGACAAAAGGCTATTTTTTTCTGTGTTGCCAGAATGGGACACTGTTATTTGAAAGTGAAGTATTTAAGTGTAAGGTCAATTATTTGCACTTCTACTTCAATTAAGAGGACATGGCCTCATAGTTTAATTTACAATGGCTAGTTAAACTCCCTAGAAAATACTTCAGAGTGCCTAAATAGCAATTAGTCATAGGAAAAATAAAAGAAAAAGAAAAAGAGGGGGCAGGCAACAAAGTTCAAATAACTATCAGATTAGCACACACATCACATATATTATTCTATTAACTCATTAACAAAGTACTTAGGACAAGGAAATGATGGTGTTTTCTTTTTTTTTTTTTTTTTTTTGAGATGGAGTCTCGCTCTGTTGCCCAGGCTGGAGTGCAGTGGCGCGATCTCGGCTCACTGCAAGCTCTGCCTCCCGGGTTCTCGCCATTCTCCTGCCTCAGCCTCCCGAGTAGCTGGGACTACAGGCGCCCGCCACTGTGCCCGGCTGGTGTTTTCTAAACTGTTTAAACATTCTAGGAAAAATGTGTAAGAATTATGTTAAATGCAAATCAAATTAATGAGGAAAATGATGCTCTGGACAGCTTCATGTAGGATTTAGGTAAAGGGATGCTTTCCACAATTTTTGTTTAGATTTGATGCTTTTGTTTTCCCCATCTCAATGTTTTCATAGTTTGAGTGGCTCATGATTCAAAGGAGAAAAGAAAAAGTATTAAAAATAATTATAACTACCATTTGAATGGCACCTCTCATGAACTAGATATTGAGATAAAAAATCTGCACCTAAATTCAAAAAGTCTTAAAAACGATGTAAACTATGGTTTATAGGATAAAAAGCATATGTAAAAATCTGAAGGTGAGAATAGAACTACTATGAGAAATGCTAGTCTAGATGATGTCTGAGATCCCTTTGAGATCTCAACAGCACCTTGAATCCTAGGGCTTTCTTCGGTTTTACACGGATGACACGCTCTAAGATCCATTTCACAGTGCAGTTACACGGGTATTTCTGTAGTACTGGCCAAAATATCCATATAACGATTCCTGAAAATATCTAAGAAGGAATGAATGAATGAGTGTGACCTTTTTGGCCTTATCTATTGAAAGCTTCTCTTCAGAATTTAGGCAGTGGAGGCATAACTGACCACAGAAGTCTCTTCTTTGGAAGTATTCAAGTGCTTTGGTGGGGATTTTACCTCAAACTGCATAAATCATGAAGCTCCCTTCCTTGGTACTAAAACCTTTTATTGATTTAAGGGCTTGCTTTAGGGGGAAATGTCACAGTGTCAAGACAATTGTGGGTTTCATGTGAAAAGTGCTTATTTACTTTGTTCCTTGGGAAACAGTGTCATGTTGCTATGACAACTGCCATAAGACTGTTTCTTACTTTAGGTACGTACACACACACACACACACACACAGACTGTTGCATCCATTTTCATAACCATGCAGCCAACTTGAAGAGCATTTGCATTCTTAGGTAGAGATGAACTCACGAAAAAAACTAGACAACAGGAAAATCATGGGACAAGAATTGTTTGTTTGTTCTTCTAAATATAAATTGATTCTGCAAGGCTGCAAGATAAATTTCCTTAATGTGGGTATTAGCCATTCAAACATAAGGGTTTAGAAAATAAGTGTTGAATCAGGTAACCTAATAAGCATAATATTCACATTGACTTTGGAATCTTACTTGAAAAATGACTAGGATGCTGAACCTTGAATGAAAAAAAAGATTAAGCTTAAAATTACTTAAGGCTTTAAGATTCTTCAAAAGTCATCTTTTGGTATTTTTAATTTGAATTGTAACACACTGTAATCCAAATGGGTACATCTTGTATAACATTTATAATTTTTCTGTATCCTCAAATTACCCATATATAGGCTTATCAATTAATAATTCATTAATTAATTTGCCTTTATACTAAAGTAGACTGATATAAAAAGAAAATCTAGAAGTATTACTTATCAAAAAGATAACACATAATTTGCTGCATGTATTTACCTTAAACATCATCTTTTATGGAACTACTATTAAATTTTTAACACATTGAGAAATACTGCAGTCTATTCTACAGCATTGTCAACAAGTGTTAATTGGATTATTTTGTCCAGAGATAGGGAACTCATCACTTCCAAGGAATATTATTCTTTAAATAAATAGTCTATTCAAATAAAGTACAGTATGCATTACATCTGAAATTAAAAATCACATTAACTCCCTTTAAGATCTTCTTCTTCAATGTAGCTGTCTCTTTCAATGACAGTTTTTCTGTTTTTTTTTTTTGTGTGTGTGTGTGTGTGTGTGTTTGTGTTTTCAAAAAGTTTGTGCTATGGTCATGCTAGAGTCTAAGAATAAAATACTATGTAAAAATAGACTGTGTTGTCAAAGCGTCTATGTTCTGGGAAGGATAAGAGAAACCTTTTCATGAATACAGGTAGAATATGCAGTAGGACCAAAATAAAGTAGTCCTAAACTTGACTTGTGATTCTTTTTGTTCATCATAAAGTGGAGACAGAATTTGTGTTAATATGAGGAATAAAAGTTTGTTATGGCCAGGTGTAGGGGCTTACACCTGTAATCCCAAGACTTTGGGTGTCTGTGGCAGAGGATCACTTGAGTTCAGGAGTTCAACACAAGCCCGGGCCACAGAGCAACACCTCATCTCCACCAAAAGCACAGAACAACTAGCCAGGCATGATGGTGCACGCTAGTAGTCCCAGCTACTCAGGAGGCTAAGGTAGGAGGATTGCTTGAGCCCCAAGGAGGTCGAGGCTACAGTGCTATTGTGCCACTGCACTCCAGGCGGGGTGACAGAGTGAGACCCTGTCTTGAAAAAAAAAAAAAAAAAAAAACAGAAAAAAAACACACATAAACCAGTGGTAGAAAACTTTTCCAAGCAGAGAAGCAGCATAAATAAAGGTGCAGAGGTGAGAGAGAGCCCAGTCCATGTGGAACAGCTGGAGCACCAGGTGTGAGTAAGACAATGGGGAAACCTGGTAGGTAGTGAGGCTCATCCGGGAGGGAGGGAGACAGACAGCAAAGCCATAGTTTCTTAGGTGACAGATCCCAGTGTTATCTTGTAGGCAGAGGAGTCCTTGACTGATATAAAGAAGGAGAAGGACATGATTCAATGTATGATTTAGATAGGGAAATTTGACAAAAATATCTGCAATGGAATAGAAAGTTTTATAACTGACGAAAGGAGAATAAAGGAAATAGTTCAAGCTAGAATTAAACCATGTGTCCAACCGGCACAGTGGGAAGAAGAGATTGGAAGCTAGTAGGAAGATAGAAATGACAAGATTTTGTCACTTTTCACATGTATGGGTAAGAAAAGATGAGTATCCAGGTTTATTGAAATATTTTTTACTGGAAAAACTGGAACAGGAAGGGAAGAAGTGAAGATGAGTCTGGTTAAGTTTAAATTTGGTGGAAGGATGCGCGGTAGATATAGAGGTTAACCTACGTGGGAAATGTGGGACCTAGAAGTGTGATTTAGAATAAAACACTACTTGTGTATTAGTTCAACCATTGTGGAAGACAGTGTGGTGATTTCTCAAGGATCTAGAACCAAAAAAAAATTTCACCCAAGAATCCCGTTACTGACAATATACCCAAATGATTATAAATCATTCTACTATAAAGACACATTCACACATATGTTTATTGCGGCACTATTTACAATAGCAAAGACTTGGAACAAACACAAATGCCAACAGCCATAAAAAAGGATGAGCTCATGACCTTTGCAGGGACATGGATGAAGCTGGAAACCATTATTCTCAGCAAACTAACAGAGGAACAGAAAACCAAACACCACATGTTCTCATTCATAAGTGGGTGTTGACCAAGGAGAATACATGTACACAGAGAGGTAAACATCCACACACCAGGGCCTGTCGGGGTGTGGGGGGCGAGAAGAGGGAGAGCATCAGGACAAATACCTAATGCATGTGGGGCTTAAAACCTAGATGACAGGTTGATGGGTGCAGCAAACCACATGGCATGCGTCTATCTATGGAACAAACCGGCACATTCTCCACATGTATCCCAGAACTTAAAATATAATATTTAAAAAATACGAAAATAAAAAAACCTTTCTCCTCCTTGAGAACTGGCACATTGTTTTGCAACTTCCACAGGTAGCAGCTTGCACTCAGGTCTGCCCTGGGTCCCAGGCTGCCATTAACTCCTTTCTCAGAGAGTTGGTTTCCACAGCCCCTACAGAGCAGAGCAGGCTCTGAGACATCTCTCGGCCTGCCGCTAATTGAACTAAGGTGAACCTTTTCCCTCACTGAATCCACAGAATCTCTGTCTTGATGATTTATGCCAAGAGACTGAGAAAGCCGGAAGCTGAGCCACGTCAACACTGCAGCCCTAAGTAAGGGTCCATGAACTTGGTCTGCTGAGATCCTTGAAACTGCCCTGGCTCTGCCATTCCTATGTCTACCACTGTGGTTTTTTCTGTGGATGACAAGTCCTGTACCCAAAATCAAATTGAGAAGATTCGGTTCCTTAGTACCAAAATTGCTATCTAAGAAATGCTAAATCTTAGAGGGAACACATATGAGACTCACGTGGGGATTTCTGCTCCCTACACCACACCACGGGGAAGAGTCTCCACAGCCTGCCCTCAGCCCACCAATGTTCCACACCACGGGGAAGAGTCTCCACAGCCTGCCCTCAGCCCACCAATGTTCCTGCCTTCCAGTCAAAGGCAGGAAATGGCTACCCCCGTGCGGCAGGGGTGCGAATGTGGGAAGGCTGTGAGGACCGGTCCACAGACTACTACCTACCGACAATCCATCACTGGTCAGCAACAAGAAGAACACAGAAACAGTGTTGGGAACTACTATGACAGTTTTTCAGATCAATTTAATATCTGTAAAATCTAACAATAAAAAATTAGAACTTGTGTTTTGAAAAAAAACACTACTTAGATATTAAAGATTTGGTGTATCAGTTTGAGAAGAGAATAGCACTTCAAGAATATTGAGGTAACAATTATTTAAAGGAAGTTAATACAAAGATAAGGCAAAAGAGTGAATTCTAGCAACATGGTTTACTATTAAAATTTCTGATTACTCCTTTTAAAATAGAAATGAGGGCTTGATGGAGAAATTAAAGGATTTCTAAAAAACAAACAAACAAAACAACAAACAAAAAACCCCTGATGTTAGTTATCTGGGGACTCATGGGGGCAGTTTCAGAGGAGTCAGTGTGTAGGATGGTCACAAACTGATGGAGTAAATGAAAGTAGAAGGTTCCTTCTAAATGCTTGCCTAAAGTTTTAAGATGAGTTGATGACTGGAAAAGAGCCTCCACTGACAACAGATTGTGTTTCTGCATCTGAAAAGAGTGTTGTCCACAAAAACAATGCAATATTCCACAGTTATTTCACCACCACCTGGAGCACACTACACGAAGAAGCATCTCCCATAAAAGCAGCATTTTTCTGTTTTTATCCCAAATTCATTATTCTCCTGTCTCTCAACCCGATGTGGTTTGAATGCTGTCTCATGTTGAAATGTGATTACCAATATTGGAGGTGGGGCCTAGTTAGAGGTGACTGAGTCATTGGGGCTGATAGTTCATGAATGGCTTAGGACCATCCCTTTGATATGTGAGTTCTTGCTTTGAGTTCACATGACATCTGGTTGTTTAAAAGAGCATGACACCTCTCCCCTCTCTCCTTCTTGCTCCTGCTGTTGTCATGTGATACCACCGGCTCTCCATTTGGCTTCCATCTGACTGGAAGCTTCCTGAGGTCACCAGACGCCTCAACAGAAGGAGAATGATGCTGCTCAGCTTCCTATGCAGCCTGCAGAACCGTGAGCCAATTAAACCTCTTTTCTTTATGTTACCCAACTTCAGATATTTCTTTATAAAACACCAAGAATGGGCTTACACACAATCCCAGATCCTATGGTTTAAGCGTCACTATCCAGAAGTTCACAAAGCTGTTGGGAAATAAATAAGGATATCAAACATGAAACTGCTAACTTTAATTTAAATGAGCTTTTTACTAAAATTGTTTGAACACGTGACTGTTTTCTCATGACAACACTGCCAACTAATGATCTAGGAAATATTATTTTAAAAATGTTTGTCTACATGTAACAATAGATGATACCTATGTAAACAGCAATTTGGCACACAAAGGATAAAATGGTACTTAATATTTTGTCTATTTTTCATAAGTTTATTTTGATACACTTCAGTTTCAATAGAGTAAACATTCCCATTATAGCAGTACTTATCAGAGCCTTTACCATCTGACTGTCCATGAGTAAATGCTTCATATATTACCTCCCATTTGAGATTTACAAACAAATGTGACCATCATATCTTGTTTATTTTATTTTATTATTTTTTTTGAGACGGAGTTTTGCTCTTGTTGCCCAGGCTGGAGTGCAATGGCATGATCTTGGCTCACCACAACCTCCGCCTCCCAGGTTCAAGCAATTCTCCTGCCTCAGCCTCCCAAGTAGCTGGGATTACAGGAATGCATCACCACGCCTGGCTAATTTTGTATTTTTAGTAGAGACGAGGTTTCTCCATGTTGGTCAGGCTGGTCTTGAACTCCTGACCTCAGTTGATCTACCCGCCTCAGCCTCCGAAAGTGCTGGGGTTACAGGCATGAGCAACCCTGCCTGTGGCTCACCTTGCTTTGCTTGCTTGCTTTCTCTTTCTTCCTTCCTTCCTTCCTTCCTTCCTGCCTTCCTTCCTTCCTTCCTTCCTTCTTTCTTTCTTTTTCTTTTTCTTTCTTTTTCTCTCCTTCCTTCCTTCCTTCCTTCCTTCCTTCCTTCCTTCCTTCCTTCCTTCCTTCCTTCCTTCCTTTTCTTTCCTTCTTTCTTTCTTTTTGAGATGATGTCTCACTCTGTCGCCCAGGCTGGAGTGCAGTGGTGCCATCTCAGCTCACTGCAACCTCCTCCGCCTCCTGGGTTCAAGCAATTCTCTTGTCACAGCCTCCTGAATAGCTGGGACTACAGGCGCCTGGCACCATGCCCGGCTAATTTTTGTATTTTTAGTAGAGACAGGGTTTCTCCATGTTGGTCAGGCTGGTCTTGAACTCCTGACTTCAGGTGATCCACCCGCCTCGGCCTCCCAAAGTGCTGGGATGACAGGCGTGAGCCACCGTGCCCGGCCCCATATCTTGTTTATTTGCTCACTTGTGTTTGTTGTTGCAGTTCAGTATATTGTAGCCCGGCTATTTTGTGTTATACATCTGGGGACTTATAAGAGGGACTGTACAGAACCTACTGTATACTGGACATTATGGCAATCATTTTTCATATCACAGTTTATTTTTTCCATCTAATAACTCTATGAATTATGTTATCATTATCAACATTTTGTAATTAAGGAACTTGAGTTTTAGAAGATTAACTCATGTGCACCAGGCCAATCAGGTAGATTGGGGCAAGATAAACCTGACTCAGAAGCACATATTCTTAAATATGATTCTTTACCACCTCGTATTTGTTCATCCTGAGAGACATTGAAAAGTTGCTCAATAACTGTTAATTCCCAGAATAACTAATTTGCTGTATCGTGGTCACGTTTTGTTCATTTCTAGCCTCATAAGAAAGTCAATTGGCTTATACTGCTGATGTTTTATCGAGTTCTGAGCATTATTACAAAATCATTTCGAAACTGTAGTTACCAAGAAATCTTTGTTAAATGAGTTTCCCACTTGTCAGAAATGACTTTGGATACAGTACACAGTTTTTATAGTTTTCTTAACTCTTTTGCATTCTATAAATTCAATTTCACATTCACAAAGTATTCCAGATAGTACTTTCTACAATGAATATTACATATATGGGCTTGTTAAAACCACTTGCCCTTCAATTTTTTTACCTCCCCCTAAAGAAAATTATAAACCTGTAGTGATGACTGCCTGTTGAGTTATATGCTGTGGAATTCCACACTAACTCTGTTATTCTTTCCCCACAAGGTATTTCTATGCAATACAGTGTACCTGTATATTATTCTTACAATGCAAAATCCTATTAAAGTCAATGGTGCATGTATCCGTTTCATTTCAATGTGACTTTGGATAATAAAAATAAAATATAGTGAGGAGAATACATAATGAGTTGCCTGCCAAAACTATTCGAAGTACAATTAAATAACTGAGGAAGTAAGAAATTACCTTGGTACAAAAGATGTATCCACAAATAGATTACTGCTAATCTAGGGTATGCCCCAAATTATACACAATTGAAGACTCCCTTAGTCCGCAAGGCATCAAAATACCCACAGGGATGATTAATAATATCCCCTTTTCTGGAAGAAAAATGTCAAAATACACTACTCATTTTTCTCTTAGTTTCTCGACAATTACTGTGCATCTCTATATGACAAGAACTGTGGAATGTGTGTCATGAGCTGTACGTTATTTTTTTAAATGAAATAGATTCTCCTTTACATTGCAATAAAAATTCAATAATCAGCTGAGTTTGTTAGTGGCTTCAGAATATTTTCCCATTCTTTCCAACTGCATTTTGCCTATGATCACATAGAATCGAAAATATTTTAATATTGAAGTTTGGGTTTTGCTAGACTATCAGTCATTTACAGTGAATGAATTCTATTGAAAAGAGGTGTGGTATAGAAGAGGAAGGGATATGACTTCATATGTGAAACAAAAGAAATACTATAGACTGTTTACAATGAAGTACTGATATCTGTTTTGGGTTGAATCACCTAATTTTGAAATATTATTTTATTCCTTTTTTTACTAAAAGAAAAATCTAACAAGTAACAGTTACATATCCAACCCCATAATGTTACATTAAGAAAATCTGCTTTCTAGGTCAATATATTCATAACCCATGCCCCTTTCATTAAATTATCCTCAACAGAGCTATAGCACTTTTTTATACATTGATTACCTTCCCAAGCATCACAGTTCACTCAAAGAACTTGGGATCTGAAATCAGAAAGACTTGGGTGAAAACCCCATGTGAAATATTTTTATGCTGCTTGACCTTGTGTAATTTAGCCCCTCTGAACTTTAGCACCTTTATATGTTTAAAAGTTGTTAATGTTTATCCTGCAAGCTATTTCTTAAGATAACAGCTAAAGTAGATGAATATAAAGCATTGGCTCACAGTAGAAACTCCATAAATATTAATTACTTTTCCTGTCTTCAATTTGCAATATTAATTGGATCTTATGTTACATAGTACTTCCTCAATGAAACAGTAATCATGTTGAAAATTAGGATTATTCATATTCCCTTTATTTGTTACCATCTGTTAGGTTGAACACCTTACTTTCAGTTGCTTCATCATTTCTGGATAGTCTTGTCATGGGTTTTGTTTGTTTAATTCTATATTCCAGCCCAAGCAGTCTCTTCATCCCAACGAAATCTTAGCATTGTTTTAAAATGTGAATGACATAGCACCACTTACATGAAATCTTCAGTAACATTCCACTAGGTTGTGATATTTCCTCTTTGAACTCAGAGAAGCAAGTCATTGTAATAAAAAGAAAGAGGTGAAATCTGTAGTTCTGAAAATAAATTAGACCTACCCATCCCTGTCTTCTTGCAACTTACAACCTCACTGGAACCGCGTATGTGTGGGGACTGAGTAAGGTCGATATGCATGTATTCGGTAGATCAACTTGTCTTATGCATCTATCTCCCACCCATCTATTCACATAAAGTAAATAATCAATAGCTATTAAGACTGGAATATTTTATCCAGAAGAGCTATACACTCTTGAAAAATAGAACAAAGTTGTACTCACATTTTCCTGTTTCAAAACTTGCTACAAAGTTAGAGTAATCAAGGCAGCAAGGTACTTGGATAAAAATAGGCATATAAATCAATGGAATAGAATTTAGAATTCAAAAATGAATTTTCTTATTTATGGTCAATAATTTTTAGCAACGGCGCTAGACAATCCAATGAGGAAAAAATAGCCTTTTCAACAAATCGTACTGAGAAAACTAGATATTCACACATCACACATAAGGAATTAAGTTCTCACACCATATACAAACACTAATTTAAACAGATCATAGGCACAAACATAAATACTAAAATATGCAATTATTAGAATAAAATACAGGCATGAATATTTGTGACCTTGATTTGGCAAAGGCCTCTTATATATGACAACAAAACTACAAGTGACAAAAGTAAAAACAATATGCTAACTGGACTTCATCATAATTAAAAACTTTTGTGCTTTGGAAGACACCATGAAGAAAGTGAAAAGACCCATAAAATGGGAGGGGATATTTTAAAATCATATATCTGAGAAGGGTCTATTATCTATGTGCGGAGAAATTTTATAATTCAGTGAAAAGTCAAAACTCAACTAAAAAATGAACAATGGACATGAGTAGACATTTCCCCAACATATACAAATGCTGTTAAATACATGAAAAGTTGCTCAGTATCATCAGCCACTAAGAAAATGTAAATTAACACTATAAGATATCTCTTCCTACCCAGTAGGATTGCTATAACCAAAATGATGAAAATTAATGTGTTTTCAAGGATGTGGAGAATTGGAACCCTTATATATGGCTGGTGAGAATACAGTATGATGCAGGCATTGTGGTAAAAAGTTTAACATTTCCTCAATAAGTTAAACGTGGAATTCTTCTATGACCCAGCAATTTCACTTCTAGGCATAGACACTAAAGACTTGAAAACAGATGCTCGCTCTGTTCAAACGAAACATATATACAAATGTTCATAGAAGCACTACTCACAAGAGTTAAAAGGTATAAACAACGTAATAGCTTATAAGCTGATGAATGAATAAATAAAAAGTGACACAATTACATAGTGGAATATTCAGCCATGGAAAGGAATGGAGTATTTATACAGTAAGAACATTGAAAAATACTATGCTAATTAAGAGAAGTCATTCACAAAAGACTACCTAATATATGGTTTCATTTACATGAAATGTTGTAGATATATCTATAGACACAAGAAGTAGATTTGTGATTTCCAAGGGCTGGGGGTGAAAAGAGCTTGAAGAGAAATGAAAAATATGATGAGTCAGACTTTTTTTTTTTTTTTGGAGACAGAATTTCGCTCTTGTTGCCCAGGCTGGAGTACAGTGGCCCGATCTCGGCTTACCACAACCTCCGCCTCCCGGGTTCAAGCAATTCTTCTGCCTCAGCCTCCCAGGTAGCTGGGATTGCAGGCATGCGCCACCATTCCCGGTTAATTTTTGTATTTTTAGTGGAGACAAGGTTTCTCCATGTTGGTCAGGCTGGTCTCAAATTCCTGACCTGAGGTGATCTGCTCACCTTGGCCTCCCAAAGTGCTGGGATTACAGGCTTAAGTCACCAAGCCCGGCCGAGTCAGAGAATTTTCAGTCTGAGAGAACAGTCCCGACAAGAGTGTCCTAACTTCAGACACCATCTGCAGATTTGGGTGGTCTCAGGACCACCCTTACTTCACATCAGCCAAGTACAAATTGTGAGGATCCCCACCATAACCTTCAGTTTCAATACTTTGCTAGAACAACTCACAAAACTCTGGAAAATGCCACACCTATGGTTATGGTTTTATTAAAATAAAAGAATATAAATTAGCGTCAACCAAAGGAAGAGACACGTATAGTAGAGTCTAAAAGAGATCCAAATGCAAAGCTTTCTGCTATCCTTTCCTGTGGATTTTTGATAGTGCTACCTTCTCCTGGCTATGATGTGTGATAATACAGAGTTTTGCCAACCAGGGAACTTATCCAAGACTTTGGTGTCCAAAGTGGTTATTGGGGCTTCATCATGTGCTATCTGCATGGCTGATCTTGAGTTTCTAGACCCTTTTGGAGGTTAGGGATGATACCTTTAGTCTCTAACTCCTTGAGAGGTTGAAACTGATGCGACATGTCCCAAAGACCTCACCATATCATTGATCCACTATCTAGTGGCAAACAAAGATATTCCTATCGGGCAAGACCTTACAGGGGCCTAGAGATCACCTCCCAGTAGCTGAAGGCAAAGGTCAGACCTCACTTGGGGTACAGTTAGTTCTTCATTATACAGGAAATGACTGCTTATAGGTATGGGGGTTTCTCCCTAGGATGATGAAAATATCCCAAAGTTGTCTTAGTGATAGTTTTACAGCTTTGTGGATACACTAAAAAACATGAAATTGTATGTACAATTGATGGATTGTATGCTGTATAAACTATATCTCAAAGAAGCTGTTAAAAAATAAAGAGATTTTGGTTGGCGTGGTCTTAGCTCATTTGCTGAAAATGCTATGTTTTTCTAAGGCTTTATTATTTCATTTTTAATTTTAAATATTTAAGCTTTTGTGGTCATTGACAACAATCTGTAATTTTTATTTCATCTCCCAAGTTCAAAATACAGCTCCATTTTTACACACAGAAAAAAGGATTGCCAACACGTTTTCCTGATATCTTCCTTTAAGGACTGAGCAAGAGTTTCTCATGAGGACTTAAAAAAGAAACAAAAAACAAAAAACTATGCTTATTCTTTACGTTAAGAAACTCATACAAACTCATGCAAAAGTGATCTTCAAAGGGTGCACAGAACAAGCCTTTGAGAGATGGAAAACTTTGAGTACTTAGCAAAGGAGTTTGTCAATACGTTTCAAATTGAAGATGAGAAGCCCCAAATTGAAAACAAGAAGTTGAACTTCAAGTTCAATCATGCAGCAGTGGCTATTGCTGAAAGAATAAAACTGCTTGTTAAGAAGAAATGGGAGAAAAAGGAGCTTCATGCAGTGTAAAATAGCTTTAACCATGAAAGCTGTCTGAAGTTCTAGGGAACTAGAAGCAAATACAAAATCTTAGAAATAGAAATAGTCTATTGACAGTTGGTACAAATCTGACAACAAACTAGAAACAAATGATGGGTAAGATTGCCAAGGATGAGAAAGACAAGAATGGTGTTTAAATGGTACCCAGCCTATGCTCTGTACCCAGCAGAGTGAAGAGACTAGTTAAGTAGGCTTTCATTTAAGGGACACATTTTTGTATCACATTGGTTATGGTTTTAATCTTTGCAAAGTCACATTCAGTGTAACTTAGGGAAATTCACTGGATATTTTTTAAGCCTTAGTTTTAATATCTGTAAATTTGAAATAATAAAAGCAGAGATCTCAGATGTTTTGTTAGGATAAAATACAGTGAGCTAATATATGAAATACATGTATAATCGTATGGATGCAATATCTGGACATAGTTGATGCCTATGTTCACTGTCATCAGTATAGCAAAACTGGTTCATGTAACAAGCTCATCATTTTAGATTTATTTCACCAAAGGGCATGTGTGGTAGGCATGACAACTTGGAAAAGGGATTGTACCACAATATAAAAACAAACAAAATAATCAATTCTATTTATAAAACTTTCTAGGTTTAAATATTATTTTGCATATAAGCCTTCAAAATTAAAACAAAATCAGATGTGGGTAATGAATATTGTGTTTCCATTTCAAATGACACTTATAGGTTGATAACATAACACAGAGAGAAGAATTCATTTCACAGTTTTTTGTTCTATTCTGTAAATTTTTTTTATTAATAAAAATCACAAAATTTGGATTCAGCACACACTAGACTAAGTCTCTGTGTCATTTAATAAATAGAGAAAGCCAATCAGACCAGACATGTTTAGAGATATTTTTATAAGTTTGACTGCTGGATAATTCATTACAACAAAGACTAGTGAATTAGGTTTTAATTATTTTCTGAAAAAAATTTTAATCAAGATAAAAGCTTCATAAAATGCACTAATTTGACAGCTGATGACATAGTCAATTAACTATTCGAAACAACAGCTAGTGTTTCAGGTGAAACAATTTTATTATCAAATAAAAGATGATGTTGAAGTCTATTCTTTGTATTAATCATACTGTGTATTGCAACAGTACACTAGAAAAAATATATGAGCTAAAAATAAGTCAATGTTAGTTTTGATTTCGTGGCATTAAATTTTAAAATGCCTTAGAATTGTTAAAAAAGAGAAATTGAAGATGTTGATAAAGTATTCAAATATTATGAATATATCAATTAAATTGAATAGCTAATGAAGCAAAATAATTTCATCCTAGATTATGTAAAAATATCAATAATATCGTTGTAGAATTATTTTGTAATCAAGGCAGAATGACTGAATGTCTCCAGGTTAGAGTTCAAGAACAGCACATTGTGAAATATTTAGATTCACGCTGCTGCTGAATTACATTGTATATTTCTGATTTATTCCTCAAACAACTAAGACTGACTACTACCTATAAATCAGAATTGGAGAGATATTATAGTATAATTTTTATTTTTTAAAAAATTGATATAGTTTCTGTTACAAGTGATTACTGGGTAATCCCCTCTTGAAAAGGGAATTGAGGAAGGAAGAAAGGAAGGAAAGATGAAGGGAAGGAGGGAGGGAGGGAAAAAGAAAAGGAGGGAGGAAGGGAATAAGAGGAGGGAAATAAGGAAGGAAAAAGGAAGGAGGGAAGAAGGGAAGCTAGTTAGTAAGTAACTAAGTAATTAAGTAATTAGTTAATTCATTTTTATCAGGATGTTTTAATAGAATGAAATGAAACTGTGTTTCTGGGGCCCAGATGAACGAATGCTTGCTGAAATTTCTCTTATATGTGCCTATAGTTTGTTTTTACACACTCACACCCAAACTCCTGAGAGATGTATACTATTATTAATTTCATTTTTTCAGAAGAGCAAACAGAATTATGTGTATACTTGGATTTGTGTAAGGTTATATATTGGGAAGACGTAAAGATGGGATTTAGATCCCTCCAAATATGCAGCCACTCTACCTGACTACTTTTTCTGCCTTTTGCAGAAGGGCATCTAACAGCAACACAAGGCCAAAGCAGCCATTGCATTTCTTAGAGATCCTAGGAACCAGGAAAGCAAGAGCAATCTTGGGGATGATCAGGGTGGCAGATTGGGTGTGAAGTGCCATACACGTGCTCTCAGGTTTACAGACACGTTGTTGTTGCGCCTCTGTGCATCCTCTCAAGGAGAGGAAAAGAGCACCGATCCCTGGCTCCTTCCTGTAGCTTTGGGCTCCCATTCCAAGATTCAAGCACATGCTGACTCTGGGAATTAAGGGTAGACAAATGGTGATGATTCTTTCCTCTCCCTAACTCTGTAGAGGCCAAAAGCTCTCCTACCCCCCAGACTAATTGAACCCACAAAACCTCAAATTTACTTGTACTTCGTATTACACATATCCTGCTCATTCCTTAATCACTTGTCTTTGGGCTGGGTGTGGTGGCTCATGCCTGTAATCCCAGCACTTTGGGAGGCTGAAGAGGGTGGATCACGCGAAGTCTGGAGTTCGAGACCAGACTGACCAACATGGACAAACCATGTCTCTACTAAAAATACAAAATAAGCCGGTGGCACATGCCTGTAATCCCAGCTACTTGGGAGGCTGAGGCAGGAGAATCACCTGAACCCAGGAGGCACAGGTTGTGGTGAGCCAAGATTGTGCCATTGCACTCCAGCCCGGGCAACAAGAGCAAAACTCCTTCTCAAAAAACAAACAAACAAACAAACTTGTCTTTACTTACACTAACTCACTTTATCTGCTAGAGGAAAGATATCAATAATGTTGTTACCAATAATGTTGTTACCTAAGAAAGCATATCACAAGAAACATCACGTATATTTGGGGCAACTTTTATTAATACAATTAAAGAGAAATGAGAGGCCAAAACCATGCTAATTTGTTAGTAGAGTCTGAATTAATCTCTCTCCCCACCTCTCTCCCTTTCTCCTCTCTCACTTCCTACACACACCCAGAAGGCTCATACATAGAATCAATTGCACTATTCTCTGCCTGCTAAGAAATCCCTATACACCTCCATTAGACTCTTACAGCCAAGTAAGTTAAAGCGACATAAATAAAATAATAGAAGTTAGGTTTTTGTTCGTTTGATCGGTTGGTTTGTTTTGCTTCTTAAGACTCCTTCAAAGCAAACATAGCTAAAAACAAATATGGAATGTTCTTTACGTCTTCTGTGCATTTTTAGTAAGGCAGGGTCCGCAAGTTTTAATGATTATATCAACCAAAAAGTTAGCTGTCAGAGTCATTGTCGACATCCACATTCAATCCACTCCTCACTGAACAAAGATTAAGAGAATGGCAGATGGTGCTAAGTGGTGTAAAATATTTTCTCCGACCGCAGTCTTAACCTCTTTTATTTTCTTCCTCTTTGGCAGCCTTGTTTAGCAGCTGTGTTGGCAATGGTGACAGAACCTATCAAACACAAGGAGCTGAGGAGCCTTCAGAACTACCTTATTAGGGCACTTAACTTTTGCTTTGTACTCTCCTACCTGTCTCTGAAGTGTGTGAATGAACCTCATTCATCTTCCAATCAAAACCCCTGGGAAGGTTCCAGGCTGGAAGATGATGTTTTTGTCATGTAAATTGTTCATAGGCCTTGGGGCTGTTTTCCTACTTATTTGGGAAAGAAAATAGGAACTCAAGCAAATGCTTGAGGACATAAGATAAAATGTCATTCCAAATGAGGGTTTTATTTATCGGAAACAAAAACACTCAAATAAAATATTTATGGGTTTTGTATTACAAGTGGTAAGCAAGAATATAGCTCCAGTCTGTGCTTTTACCTTTCTTCTGCATTTTTTCTGTCTACCCTACCTTGTAGCCAAGTGTCTAGGCATTCCTCTGACTCAATTCTTTCGAGGAGATCACTTTTACAATACTGTACACTGTGTGTATGTCACATGTGTATGGACATGTGTGTAATTTTTCCCAAACAATGAATGCAATTTTTGAGAAATGTCTATTATAAAATTTTAAAATCAAGTATAGGTGTCTGACATCAAGGCATATACTGCCTTCTAACCCTCTTCTTCCACTCAGCCTTGTTCTCCTTTCTTTATGGTGGCTTTTGGTAGGATAAACAGACTGAGGAGTTCCTCTCTTAACATATTGAAGTTATTATCTAAGAGGTGTAAAGTATTAGGAAAAGGTTTCCTCACCCTTTGTGTAAGTCACTCTGAAATGCAGAAAAACCTGTGAATTCTCTTGGGATAAAAAGATAAGGACATTTTACTGATTCCTGGAATTGAACTAGGATCAAACTGTAAGGAGATCAAGATCTATTATTAGAATGGAGGTAGGACCCTGGAGGGAGAGATGGGAGAGTATAAGAAATGTGTTAGGTGCTATAAGATAAAGGGAGAAAAGAGATCGATGAATGAAAGTTGGAACTCCTAGGCACCCAGAGGAAGTGGAAAGTTTGAACATGGAGCTGACTCAATGGGAAAATTGTGCTTTGGACTTCCTATGGGTTTATGATTTTTAATAGAAAAAAAAATTCCCTCTTTTTCTGAGAATGGATTCTTCTTTTACGTGTGTCTAGGGTAACTAAGGGAGCACATAGAGTGAAAAGAAAAGGAAAGTCAGTCACAGTCATGTGCTAAAGAGAATGATATATAGAGGCGAAGTTCAAGAATCACTTCATTAGTTATTCAAAAACAGCAAACTCTCTCATTTTCCTTACCATTTATAAGAAAGCAAAATTAGCTTAGAATGTCTCCAACCATTATATCAATGTTATAACTCTGGAAACTTTCTAGTAAGCAAAAGATAATGGATGAGAGTTAATTGTACCTCACTCTGTGTTTCATATTTGAAAGGTGTCAAAAACAATGAATACACTACTTGGTGCCCTGATAGTCTCATTTATTTTGGGGGGTAGGGGAGAGGCTAATCTAAGCCACTATATTTTTGTTGTTTTGCTTTGTTTCTACAATGCCTGGGATGAAATGGAACTCTTTTGCTAAGGATTTTTCGCACTTAACCTTTGATATCTTCATATAGCTGAGATTACACAACTCTCATAAATGGTTAATTTAAATTATAATTGAATGATAGGCATCTATGAAATATAGGTATTACTACTTTTTATTTGTCTTATTTAGGAACCGGAAATGGTATTTTCAATGTCTCAGAACATTAAACAAATTTATTGGTGAAGTGTGGAACTGCAGGAAGTTCTCACCTTAACCCTGATATTTAATATACTATAATTTTAATATTCTTAAAGAAATTTTTAATAAAATCGGTATTATAGTAACTGACCCTTTTATTATATTCCCTGAAACAAGTGATTGACTTGTTCAAAAACTCTGGCTGCCAACAGACAAACAAGAGTATTATTTAACAAAATGTCTATAGTAGGATAAATAGCGAGTTATACACTCCCACTTAATCCTCAATATATCCCTTCTGAGAGAATGGCTTTTGCCCTATTTTACTGCTGAGAACAAGGAGGGTAAAAATAAGTGAGAGATTCTTCTGTCTTCTGAGTTGGAATTCTGATCTGCCTTCAAAGACCACAGTCTTTCGTCTTTTTGTTGTAAATTAAAGAGCAGAACACAAGGATTAGTTTATTATTATTATTAGTTTTTAAATTATTATTATAATACTTTAAGGATTAGTTTTTAAATTAGTTTTTTATTATAATAATATGAAGGATTCGTTATTATTATTTTTATTAGTATTCTACTTTAAGTTCTGGGGTACATGTGCAGAACGTTCAGGTTTGTTACATAGGTATACATGTGCCACAGTGGTTTGCTACACCCATCAACCTGTCACCTACATTAGGTATTTCTCCTAATGCTATCCCTCCCCTTGCCCCCTACCTGCTGGCAGGCCCCAGTGTGATGTTCTCCTCCCTGTGTCCATGTGTTCTCATTGTTCAACTCCCACTTATAAGTGAGAACATGTCGTGTTAGGTTTTCTGTTCTTGCGATAGTTTACTGAGAATGGTGGTTTCCAGTTTCATCCACGTTCCTTTAAAGGACATGAACTCATCCTTTTTATGGCTGCATAGTATTGCATGGTATATATATGCCACATTTTCTTTATCCAGTCTGTCATTGATGTACATTTGGGTTGGTTCCAAGTCTTTGCTATTGCGAAGAGTGCTGCAATAAACATATGCGTGGATGTGTCTTTACGGTAGAATGATTTATAATCCTTTGGGTATATACCCAGTAATGGGTTTACTGAGTCAAATGGTGTTTCTAGTTCTAGATCCTTGAGGAATCGCCAGTTTCAGATAGAAATTTGAGATCAACTTTAATAAATAAACAGTAAGTAATAATTTACAATTCCTTTAGATTAAAATCACAGAGATGGCAGTGCTCATATGAAAGTTCCCTGTTGAGTAGAAACAATGCTCTTCCAGGTGCCTAGTAAGTGCTTGATGAGCAGTTGTCACCTCACTTGCAGACTTAGTTTGAAATTGACATTCTGATTCAGTAGAAAAGGTATATAACCCGGAAATCTCAGTGAGTGGAAACCAATAATTCACTTTTTCTTTTTTATTCATTTTTGGAGTCCTCTCCTTCCCAGTTTAAATGATTTTTTTGTCATCACTGAGATTCAAGAAGCACTAAGAGCCTTAGAACAATTATGCATCCCTGAACTTTAAAAGTAATCCATTCACACACACACACACACACACGCACACACACACTCTCACACATAGAATACTCATATTACTTTAACATTATTATTTATATTTGATTGAATTTTAATTACTTGCCTTTATAGTATGAGGTAGTAGTCCAAAATTATGTTCTTCTCTGTGTATTATCCCTTTATAACAACCCCAATAAGCAAATATCAATACATGTTTTGATACAACAGAATGTAAATGCCATTCTTGACAAACACTCAGTCTGAAAGTAAAATTGTATTTGTATCTAGAAAAAAACAAGTGGTCCAATGTGGGAAGAATTTGATTACAGGCCAAAAGCAGAATACCAGGTGGGGATTCAGCTGCTCGGGCAGTTATCCAGGGATGCTTACACCTAGATTACCATATGTTTCCAGGTAGCCAATAAGTTATTGTGCTGAAAAAATAGTTGCACTTGTAAAGCTAGGGAGTTTTTATCAAAAACTAGAGTTTACAAGACACAAAGAGGACTGTGATAATGATTACTCTATGGCTCATAGGATCAGAGACTACACTTTATAAATGTTTCAAGTGTTATTACACAAATATTAATATGGAAATTATTTAAAAGTAGTGTTTGAAAGAGTAATATAAAATGATGTACAAAGGTCTGGCACAGTGGCTCAGGCCTGTAATCCCAGCACTTTGGGAGGCCAAGGCAAGCAGATCACGAGGTCAGGAGATTGAGACCATCCTGGCTAACACGGTGAAATCCCATCACTACTAAAAATACAAAAATTAGCTGGGAGTGGTGGCACGCACCTGTAATCCCAGCTACTCTGGAGGTTGAGGGAGGAGAATGGCTTGAATGTGAGAGGCAGAGGTTGCAGTGAGCTGAGATCATGCTGTTGCACTCCAGCCTGGGTGACAGAGCGAGACTCCATCTCAAAAAAAAAAAAAAAAAAAAAAAAAAAAAAGTAAAATTAACTTGCTCAGGAGAAGCCAGGATTAATTTAGGAACCATTGATAGGAAGTCTGGAGACCTGGATTGACCACTACTACTGCATCTTTTTGTAGTGAGGCACAAATATGTGTGTGCGTGTGTGTACGTGTGCATGCCGTTCTTCAAACAACAAGAAATCATCGCTGCTTGTTCTCTAAAGAAGTGACATGATTTCAAGCAAATGACACTCTATTTAGATAAACTTTCTAATACAATACATTACTTGCTAGCAATATTCCTCTATATTCCATTTCATATCTAGTGTGAACAAGAATACACATTCCCCAATAGTGTAACAAGAGTTGGAAGAACTCAACTAGATTGAGAAGCAAATGAGCCAAAGAGAAGAGTCTGGTAACATGGCTGGGGGCTGGTTTTTGAGGACAGGGTATCCACAGAAGCAAAAAAACTTGAAATGTTAGAGTAGCCTACTGCTTAACCATCTCTGCAATACAAAACTGTGACCTTCATTCACTTCCACTCCAATCTTACATGTGTGTATGTATACACAGACACACATGCGCACACACAGCACACACGTAACACCATCAGTAACACTTTAAAAATATTAGTACACATTGAATTGTACACCAAAATTTTATCAATAAGTGCTATCAGAGTTTTTATAAAAGGAGGAAAAATTTGGACTTATGCATTTGAGTAGCCACCAGAAAGAGAAAAAGGCAGTGATCAAGGTATGATGGAATTTTAGAATTAGCAAAAATCAGAAATTGAAATTGGAGCAGGGAATAACAAAGTAAAATACCAGCTCTCAAAAAATCTCTGAAGATGTTCCAGGTATAGTAAAGAGGAGTATTTAAGCTAGTTTTCCTTAAATCTTATAAAGTAAAGTGAGTCAAGCAAAATGAATCACTTTAAACATTCCAGGCAATTAGAGGCCACATTTAATGTTCATTAATAGTTAGGGATAAAAATGATTAAACTTTCTAATAAATAAATGAATAAACAAACAAACACACATAAAACCACTTAGCCTTTATTTTTAACCTGAAAAAACATATATTATTCTGTAAAGGGGTCATGACATGTTGGTAAATGCAATTTATTTAGATTTGAGGTTTGAAATCAGATCTTTTGAGTCCTATATCCACTTTGGATAAATTAGTAAAACTATCTTAATTTTGATGCCTTCATTTATAAAATGGAAAAATGCAAGAACCATGTTATAGTAATGTTGTATATGTCAAGTTAAATGATGTAAATTTATATAAAAATGAGCACATGGCACAGTACAGTTATTCATATTTGTTAATTGACTTAGGCCAAGTAAATGTCTATTCAGTAAGAATGATAAGATTAAAAGGAGAGAAATGCGTGCACGTGTGTGTGTGTGTGTGTGTGTGCGCGCGCGCACGTGCATCATATTCCTCCTGCCTGGTGCAGAGGAAATAAGTAAGGTGCCCCAGTAGTCAAGATAAAAGGCAATCTCTCTGCATCCAATCAGAAAATATGCCGAGAAACATGTTTCATCCTAGCACTTTTCTGTCACTAATAAGTAATGGTATTACTTACATCTATTCACAATGCTAAAGGGCATCGATTACTGAAGTGCTCACATTACCAGAAAAATTGTATACCCATTAAAAGGACCTGGCGGGGGTGAATGGAGAGGAGAAGAGTCAAGGGTGATGGTTCTTCGTTACCTTCACAGAATTCAGATTGGAGGCTCTCTTAGAATATAGCCTTTGGTTCAGTGCAGTCTTGCTCAAGTTTGTTTTTTAATCTACCTGCCTTCGACTAGAGCTAAATCTCTTTATTTTAATCAGGTTTAGGGGCATTGTGGGGGCGTGGTAAGATAACACAGTGGTCAAGAGTCTGATTCCTGACATTTATCATGAAGCTAAGGAAATTTAAACCTTGCTTTCTCGGACCCCTTCCAAATACTGAAGGGCACCTGTTGTATGTAGGTTGGACACCTGTTCACATCACCACACATTTTTGTAATTTTTTCTAAAGTAAATGATTTACATCACAATGAATTCAGTTTGCCTTTGGTCCTGAAAGCATTCTTGGAGAGGCCATGGATTAATACTTGGGGTAAGAACCCAAATCATTGACACCTGTACATCTTACTAGCTACATGACAATGGCTTTCTATGTGGACATTTTCAATAACATGACTTTACTCTTCAGTAACACAGCTTTTTTATTCTAAAAAACCCCCTGTCGACCTGGCACAGAGGCTCAGGCCTGTAATCCCAGCACTTTGGGAGGGCAGGCGGATCACGAGGTCAGGAGACCGAGACCATCCTGGCTAACACAGTGAAACCTCATCTCTACTAAAAAATACAAAAAAATTAGCCGGGAGTGGTGGTGGGCACTTGTAGTCCCAGCTACTCGTGAGGCTGAGGCAGGAGAATGGCGTGAACCTGGGAGGTGGAGCTTGCAGTGAGCCGAGATTGTGCCATTGCACTCCAGCCTGGGCAACAGAGCAAGACTCTGTCTCAAAAATAAAACAAAACAAAAAAAACCCTTGTCTGGGAAGATAAAAGTCACAAAAAATATTGCTAGTTTCAGGAACATCCTGAAAAAAAAAATGAGTGAACATCCAACTGTTCAATTTAGGAAGTTTAATTTACTTCTCAAGACTCTTCAAATTTGGATTCAAATTTCTCATTTTGCTCTGCCCATCTATCCTAAACTATTATATAACGATCCTTATTCAACCTTAATCCAGTCATGCATTGAAAGATCTGTCTTAAACTAGACTCCAAAACCTTACTGTTTACAGATGTTGCCCTCAGTCTTATTAACAAGATTTTTTTGGGACTGAGTGCAGTGGCTCATGCCTGTAATCCCAGCACTTTGCAAGGCCAAGGCAGGTAGATCACCTGAGGTCAGGAGTTCAAGACCAGCCAGGCCAACATGGCAAAACCCCATCTCTACTAAAAATACAAAAAGTTAGCCGGGCGTGGTGGCAGGCACCCGTAATCCCACCTACTCAGGAGGCTGAGGCAGGAGAAGCGCTTGAACTCAGGAGGCAGAGGTTGCTGTGAGCCAAGATCAAGCCACTGCACTCCAGCCTGGGTGACAGAGTGAGACTCTGTCTACAAAAAAATTGGATGGTGTTTTTAGGGAGCTAGCATTTGACATGAGAATCTGGTTAAGGGGAAGTTGAATTGGGAATACATTCAATTTTGTTTTAATAGTTTATATTTAAGTTGTTTTCAGTTACTTCTGTATCAGCTTTAATTAATGCTGGCTGCCCTGGTGTGGGAGTGGCTTCTGAGAATTATCTTCCTCTCTGCCGTGTTAACTCAGCAAGGGTTGTGGTAGGAAAGTGCAAGTCTAGAGGTCCTATTACTATATGAACATGTTAGACTGAACAGTGCCAGGCAACAGAGTTACATAGTGAAGGAGAAGCAATGCTGAATGATTCGGATGCAGAATCTAGCCTGTGAAACAGTTCCCAGTCATCAGCAACGCTCAGTGAAAAATCGAAGAATTCAGTTCTTAATCAATATCTAGTCAAAAGGAAGTTCACTGGTATCAGAAGTAGGCTAATCATGTAACCTATAGATTTCCATATGTACCAGCCATTTGCAATTCAGAGTATTTAAAACCAGTTATTGTATAAGAAAAATTCAAAATGCTCTGAGCATTTAAACTTATGGAAAAGGAACTTGATAGAGTTTCCCCCAAATTTTAACAATATCAAATATCTTCATGATATTACAAACAATGGCTGTTCTGCTGGGCGTGGGGGCTCACGCCTGTAATCCCAGTACTTTGGGAGGCCGAGACGGGTGGATCACCTGAGGTCGTGAGTTCAAGAACAGCCTGACCAACATGGAAAAACCCCATCTCTACTAAAAATACAAAATTAGCCGGGGTGGTGGCACATGCCTGTAATCCCAGCTACTCGGGAGGTTGAGGCAGGAGAATCACTTGAATCCTGGAGGCAGAGGTTGCGGTGAGCCGAGATTGCGCCATTGCACTCCCGCCTGGGCAAAAAGAGCGAAACTCCATCTCAAAAAAAAAAAATGGTTGTTCTAAGTTAGTGACAATTTTTTAATAGCTTTAATTTTTAAATTAATTTGTTTTTTAAACTATTTTAGAGGAGAGACTGATTTAATTGTTTTACTCTCTCTAATAAAAAAAAATCCCACAAAAATAATTGTCATTAAAAGAGGCAATCAGAGAGTAAAATTTTTATGAAAAAATAATGTTGTATCTATAGGTATACCAGTCATTTTATACAGAGATTACATTTTTTTTCTTCTTGGATTTTGTGATGTTTGTATGTTTTGTCATTTTTAAAATTTATATTTTGTTGTAACAAGTTTTCCGATTCTAAATCAATTCTTTACTCAATTCTGTATTTGTGAATCCTTGTGTCTTGGAGCCCTCTTTAAGGTTAAGACTGATGCATTTAGTGATGCGGTTCAGGGAGGAAGCGGGGAGCACAGCAAGAGAAAGAGGGCTTTGTGTTTTAGTTTTCCTACTAGCTTGCTGTGTGATCCTTATTAGGCAAGTTACTTAATCTCTCTGAGCTTTAATTTTTTTTTTTCACTTAAAACCAGAAATTATTTTACTTAATTGAGTTACTCAAGAATCAAGAGTGGCCGGGTGCAGTGGCTCACGCCTGTAATCCCAGCACTTTGGGAGGTCAAGGTGGGCGGATCACGAGGTCAGGAGTTCAAGACCAGCCTGGCCAACATGGTAAGACCCTGTTTCTACTAAAAATGAAAAAGTTAGCCAGGTGCAGTGGCACGTGTCTGTAGTCCCAGCTATTCGGGAGGTTGTGGCAGAATTTCTTGGACCCAAAAGGCCGAGGTTGCAGTGAGCCAAGATTGCACCACTGTACTCCAGCCTGGGCAACAGAGAAAGACATCATAAAAAAATAAATAAATAAATAAAAAGAATTAAGAGTACTAAAGAAAAGGGAGCAATACTTTTTAAAAAATTGTTGGCCAGGCATAGTGGCTCATGTCTGTAATCATAGCACTTTGGGCGGCCAAAGCAGGTGAATTGCTTGAGCTCGGGAGTTTGAGACTAGCCTGGGCAACACGGTGAAACACTGTCTCTGCTAAACTATGAAAAACTAGCCGGGTGTGGCAGTGTTCACCTGCAATCTTAGCTACTTGGGAGGCTGAGACAGAAGAATCGCTTGAACCCGGGAGTTGGAGGTTGCAGTGAGCCAAGATAGCACCACTGCACTCCAGCCTGGGCGACAGAGCAAGACTTCGTATCAAAAAAATAAATAAACAAAATTGTTACATGACTTTTTTGTTGTTGTCTTTTCCCCTTAAAGGATACATCAGCCTCAACTTAACTTTTTCTCCCGCCCCTGAAAACCAATTGCTATTTACCCTCCAGGTGAAGTACATTAGAAATGGTGATAGTCCATGATAGAAATAACTGTGCTAATGCCTAAGTCTCATTGTATGCACAGACAGTCCTTTCAAAGGGATCACAGAATGGCTGCACTTTTGTATCTATAAAGAAAAGAGGAAATAAAACAATATAATTTTAAGTAGAAATTTCACCATAGTTACAGAAAGTAGTTCCACAGAATAGTTGCTATTCATAATAAATAGACTCTTGAATGACCTCATTACTTAGTTAAGTCCTTTACTAACTTTGCATTAAAAGAACATTGGCCAAAGGCCCTACTCGACTTGGCCTCGTTGATTTTGATTAAACAAAAATAATTGTAAATGAAAGTTCCACCATCAGTCACATCGGGGAATGGAGATAAATGTGACACTGTAGTCTCATTAGCTCTTCTTCTCCTGGGCTGAAATGGGGCCCTGTACCAGCCACATCCTAGGAGAGCATCTCTGAAAGAGGTGTAGAGTCACTCCGGAATTTCTACGCAGGTTGAGAAAAAAGCAATCCAGGTCTGCATAGCACAACAGAGGGTTAAGGTCTCATACTGTCCTTCTTGGACCAAAGCCAACTCATGCAAGATCTGAGTTGCATATTATACCTTGTTGGCCTCATGCTATTAAAATCAAAACAAAACAAAAACAGAAATCCGTTACCTTCTTGTCAAGATTCAGTCAGAGATTTTACATACTAATCTGAATTTCTTTAATCCCTTGAAATATCACTTTCTGTCACTATTTGACCCTCACTTATACATGGCTATAATTTCCTGGAGAAGAGCAGAAACTGCTCTTTTTCAGATGAGGAAGGAGTTGCCACTGTTCTATAATTCCTACTGATCTCTGTGTCTCCCTACATTTGGATAGAGTGTTGATTGCCATTTACAACTCTTCTTGGACTATTTTTATTTCTCAGGTAGCACTGAGAGAAATGTGAAGGGTGTTATTTTGCCCATGTTGCAATCAAAGGTTACAATTAAATAAAGTTTTACAGGGTAGTGTATTAGTCCTTTTTCATGCTGCTGACAAAGACTACCGGAGACTGGGAAGAAGAACAGGGTTAATAGGACTAACAGTTCCACATAACTGGGGAGACCTCAGAATCATGGCGGGAGGCAAAAGGCACTTCTTATATGGCAGCAGAAAGAGAAAATGAGGAAGAAGCAAAACCAAAAACCCCTGGTAATTTACTGATCCCATCAGATCTCGTGTGACTTATTTACTATCACAAGAATTCAATTACTTCCCCCTGGGTCCCTCCCACAACATGTGGGATTTCTGGGAGATACAATTCAAGTTGAAATTTGACTGGAGACACAGTCAAACCATATCAGAAAGTATGACTCAAGGAAAAAATGAAATGATAGTTTATCCCTTGGAAGCTGTGGTGCCAGTACCTTGTTTAAAACCGAACTCAGTCATTTACTGGCCAGGGAATCTCAGTAAATTATTTAATCTATTTAAATCTCAATTTATTGATCAGTAAAATGGAGAAAACAATAATACCTTCTGCAAAAGGACTGCCATGAAAATAGAACTTGAGCTCCGGAAACAGTTTGGGTGCAGGGTAAACATCAAAATGTTCACTATATCTATTATATTAAATTTGCATGCAGCATATGTCTTAGCCAAAATTCCTGGCCCTGATTGCTCATTTATGTTTTCCACTATGTCTATCAATCTTTCAGTTTGTTCCCTATGATTAATTCTAAAATCTGAGCTAAATGATCCAGAGCATGGATTATAATCTTGTTATTTTTTACAAAAATTAACCTAAGCTCAGGTCAAGGGCCAATAAGATATTTGTTCTAGCTTTGTGAAATTCAAGCTGTTTTCTAAACACCTCTCTACCCCTCATCTGGCCAATTGCTTCACCCTGGGATCATATTAACTCAGTGAAACTCATCTCAACTCATCCCCACAAATCCCAGGAGCGAGTGACCTGGTATCTAGACAAACTACAAGGCAACTGAAACACTGAATATCCCTTACTTCCCCTCAGCTCTTTTGTAAACACCGGAGACTTATGGAAGCTACTCCTGCCAATATTTGTAACTCAGCTAGAACTTTCACCCACAGGATAAACAAATTACTAAGATATCTTCTTCATCAAGCTCTCCATTTTAAGACTCTTCTTTCAACACTCTCTTCTCCTTCCCAGTTTCTAGTCAGTCTCCGGCATATAGGGTTCCTGCCTCTAAGGTTTGACCAAAACTTTCTGAATGAAATCATGCTCTAGACAGTATCTTACTGTTATTGTTGTGTTATTGTTACCCTATGGTACAGGTGTTCCAGATAAAAAGTAAGATGCCCAGTGTTAAAATAATTAATTGGGAGGCCATTAGGCTGAGAGGGCTTCAGCAACTTGAGTTTCTAATCAATCAAACTGAAATTCAACTCACAATGAATGTGCATACCCTAGCAAAAAAAACAAAACAAAACAACAAAACTAAGTGGAACCTATCCAAAAACCATGAACTAACTCCTAAGTAGAGACTTCACCAATCGAAAACTGCCTACTAAACTCTAACTAAGGACTTTCCACTTTAACCAATCAAATATATTTGTCCTGTTTCTAAGAACACCTTACAAAACTTATTTCCTTGTACGGAGTTCAACCACCCAGCCACTTGCAGTCTGGTGCTGCCGGATTCATGGATTGCTGAGTGCTCAAGTATACTTCTTAAGATATGCCTAAGTTTCATTTTTAATACTGGTTAAATGTAAATTTTAGCTATAAAATGAATAGAGCTTTTAAAAATATAGGATACACATATACTACATACAGTCATTCCTCAACATCATGGGAACTGGCTCCAGAACACATCCCCTTTTCATGAATACTAAAATGTCCAGATATTCAAGTCCCTTACATAAAATAGTATATAGTACTTGCATACAGCCTATGTACATCCTCCTGTCTTCTTTAAATTGTCTCTAGATTACTTATAATGTCTAATACAATGTAAATGCTATGCAAATAGCTGTTCTATATTATTTAGGATATAATGACAAGGAAAAAAAAAAGTCTTTACATGTCAGTACAGACACAATCATCCATTTTTGTCCCCAAATATTTTCCATCCACAGTTGATGGAATTCATGGATGCTAACCTCACAGATATGGAGGGCCAAATGTACATGTGTATGTGTGTGTGTGTGTGTGTGTGTGTGTGTGACTTACCTGAAATTCAAATTGAACTAGTTGCCCTGAATTTTCCTCTGCTAAATCTAGCAACCATTCCATCATAAAAACCTATGTTGTCTCTTTTTCTACTCCCTCAGGCATTAACATGCTGAAGCTTCTGGATTAGATCACGATTTTAGATAACAACCTGTATTCTATGCTAGGTCCTTGGTACTTATATATCTAGTCCATTTTTCTATATTGTTCAGAGGTAGTGCTTTAAGTCTTCCAGTGCAGGAAAGCCAAGAGTCAGGTAACCTGCATTCCTGAGTAAATCAGTGAGAAGAAAATGATATTGGCAATAATGTTAAAGTTTCACCCCTCCTTTGCATTCGTCTAACATTCTGGACAGTCCAAAGCACTTTCCAATACAATACTGTGTGTTTATGGTCATGGTCCCTATAGAATTAGAAAGGCTATTTCAGATTTATTAAGAAGACACATATTGCAGGGGTCCCCAAACCCCAGGAGGCCGACCAGGAGTGGTTCATGGCCTGTTAGGAACTGGGCTGGCACAGCAGGAGGTGAGCAGCATTGCAGCCTGAGCTCTGCCTCCTGTCAGATCAGAGGTGGCATTAGATTATCATAGGAGCACAAACCCTAATGTGAACTGTGCAGACAAGAGATCTAGATTGTGTGCTCCTTATGGGAATCTAATGCCTGCCTGATTATCTGAGGTGTAACAGTTTTATCCTGAAACTACCCACCCCCTCACTACATCCATGGAAAAAAATGTCTTCCACAAAACCAGTCCTTGGTTCCAGTAAGGATGGGGACCGCTGACATATTGTGTATCTGTCATGTACCACACCCGGTTCTTGGAAAGCAATGGGTTAAAGGGATGCTTGAGACAGACATGGTCTTGTGCTCAACGAACTTATGTGAAAAAAGTAATCTTAAAAACTTTAATAGGCTCTCAGCATATGCCACTTTTTGATTTGTTGTGATTTTTATCAATCCTATGAAAGTAAAAGAATGCAGGGTGCTCTAGAGATCTGACATAGTGGCATCAGGAAGGCTTTGTGTGGGTGCTAATTTATTTTTTATAGATGAAGAAGTTTGAACTAGATCAGTCACTCCCACCTGCCTGATGATCAAAATTACCTGAGGAGCTTTTCAGAAATGCAGGTTAGGAAAAAAGGAGAAAGGAAGAAGAGGAAGATTTCTGTTCAGAGAGAGTGGTAGGTACAACAACCCTGAAGACTGAAAGGACATGCACGACCTGACTACTTCCATGCATGTTCTGAGTGTTTGAACATTTATTGGTGTTCATTCTTATCAGCTGTTAAGAGTGATCATGCTGGCCATCACATCACAGACCGAAATAAAGCTCTTCTAAGATGATTGATACCATGTTTTATGGAATGTCTATCTTCTGCAACAAAAACAACTAATTTACATTTCATTCAGCTGTTAGGAATCTAATTTAGACATAAGTCAAAATAAACACACTTTTCTGAAACTTTCATAAAAACATATGCCTACTTTGATATTTTCATCTCTCTACCAACTTTTCCAAAATAGTAACATATGGTGGGATTATCACAAAAATTACTGGAACAGAAGATTCTCTTTAAGAATATTTGACATGATCCTTGATGTAACAGACAAGAGAGTTCTTGAATGAAGTGTCAAAGGCTTTGATTGAATGGACAAGTATGTTCGGTAATAGTCATTATTATTCCTGCAATGATTTCATGAATGCTCATAAGCCTGGACTAGTTAAAAAAATAATATTTAATATTACTGACATAAAAATACATTTCCCAAAGTAGACTACTGAAAGCTAATTTTAAAAGAAAATTTTACCTTATTATCATGTTACTTTCTAGAAGTAAAGGTAACTATGCAAATAAATACAATGCACGACACACAAACTCACACACACTTGACTCTCTGCCAATGCCTCCTCATTCTCTTTCATACAAAAAGATACTGATAAATAAGATAACACCACAGTAACTTCAAATGGACTTTATCTGACTTTATCTTTGACATCACCAGAAAAAAATTTAAAAAATTGAAAGAAAAGTGACTTTCTTGCTGTTTCTATCAATATTACTTGATTTTCAATTTGTATCTTATCAATATCATCTCACAAACTACCATGGGAGGAATCCTATCTTCTGGATCTGCTAAACATATAGATCTGTTATCTATTTTATTTTTGTCTGTGGAATTTGGTGACCAAAAATTCCAAAAACAAGTAGCTGAAGATAAAAGAGATATATTACTTGTGCACAAAGTACTAGAATGGGAATCAGATTTAGATCTTATTAATTGAGTCTCGATCCTCACTGATAATTAGAATCACCTTTGGCTTTTGACTCTTTTGTTTTTCTTTGTTTTCCATGTGTTTCAGGATCAAGAACCACTGATCTATTTTCAGCTCTGAGTCTCAGAGTATGTCCCTGAATGAACCACCCTGGCCCTTTTAGTCCCAAGACTCTCATTTACAGTTGAAGGACAATAGTGTTGATTAGGCGTGTCTCAGATAGAATCATTTGGAAAGTATTTTAAAATGCAGAATCTCAAGGACTGTGGATTAGAGAATACATAGTATGATCTCTCTACCCAGGTATACAGTCATCTAACTTTGAGTTTAATGTGTAATAACATGGATTCCTTAGCATGAAGGTCTAATCAACTGAGCTAACCTATAAAGCAAACTATTGAAATTCAGACAACTAATGATTGGGGGAAAAAATGTCCTGCATTGAGTAATGTAATCACTCCATAATAGAATATACCTGTGGTGGATAAAAATTATCTCTACTTGATGTGGCAGTCATTAAATTCTGAAACATTTTGTGAAAGTATCTCACATTCTAATATGTCACATAATATTATTTGTATGTCACATATGTCACATAATATTGTTTATTGTCAATAATTTAAAAACAAATTTGGAAAGCCAACTGATTTTTAGCTCTATTTTCTCTTTCAAATTGTGACCTAGTGTTGAGTCTGTCCTGCAGACTCTGGCTGAGCAACGGATGAAAGAAGTACGCTGACACAGGTATTTTGCCTGACAGGGCAGGTAGGGGACCTCATGGCTCAGTACCGCCGATGACAGTGCTGCCCCCATAAGCTGGTCCCACTTGCATTTATTTAGTACTGATTTAATGACAAAGGCTTGAAGCAAACACAATTTGTGTGTAATAAACAGTGTTGACCCCCCGAGTAGAGAGCAGCCCTGTGTGCAAACGATCAAAGGTTGGTTTCTGGAGACAGGAGTAAACAAATTTATCTAGACAATCTCTTTTACATTCCCTTGTTATCTGCCCTTTGCTCTCATCCTCAGATAAGAGAATTTGGCTGCCTTCAGCCATATTTCTTTACTGAAGCATTTGGAAAACCTCCTGGCCTTCCAAGAAGGTTTGCATCTTTCCCTATAACTTTTTCTTATAACTTTTCCCACCACCCTGACTGATCTGCTACAACCTGGGGACAGACTACAAGACTGAGGAACACTGGATATTTCTAGGACAGAACCCATGACATGGACTTAATAAACATGAATGCTTTCAAAAATGAGAGAGCATTTTTAATTAAAGTAAAACATGCTTCATAATTTAATTTCTAACCATATAATGATGAAATAGAAGTGGATCCAAGAAACATGGAAGAACATAACTAAACATGGGCTGTAGTCTAACAAAATGGAAATAAGATGACAATTATGACATGGTGGAGAGAGTCCTGAACTTACAGATTGAAGTTTGGCTCTAATCCTAGCGCTAAATAACTTAATTGATTTATCTGGTGGATAACACAAATCAATCAGGTGGTATGTCAGGCATGGAGGGAGATTATAGCAAGAAATAACGTGCTGACTCTGAGCTCACATTCACAAACTGGCTGAAGAAACATTACATTCTACTTTGTGTGTGTATTGTGCATTTTCTATGTGTGAAAATGGAAATACACATAAGCTATTATGAGAATGGACCAAAAAACTGCCAAAGCTATTAGAGGAGAGTGAGTTCAGGAAGGCTTTAGGGAAGAGGTGACTTTTCAGCTCCTGCAAAGATATGCCTGTGTTTAAATATGCATGCGTGTACTATTGAGTGATCATCAACAAGCAACTTTTACCCATTTTACAGATAGGAAAACTAAGGAATGCTTTACCTTCTGATGGTTATAAAGTTAACTGCTTATTAAGCAAGTATTTGTTGTCATAAAATATTTAGCTTACACAGTTCAATTTTACCACTAGAGTTTTAGCCATTGAAGGACATGGACCTTTTTTGTAGCATGAATGTATGAGGTTGGTGTAAAAGTAATTATAGCAAAGAGCACAATTACTTTTCACCAACCTAATAAAAAACTAGATGTTAAATAAATCTATGCTTCAGGCCCTAGACAGGTCACTGGAAGTTCACCTTGGCATCACAATTATCCACAGTTTCTAGCCTCAGAAAACTTACAGTTTGGTGCCAGTTGCAGGTTCTGGAATATTTAGAACTCACATGTGAAGTAAAATGACAGTTGAGTTTAAGTACCATAAAACTGTGAGGAATTGCTATTGCTAGATTAACTGAAGTGCCCAATATGGCTCTTCCTATGATCTTTCATAAGACAAATAGAGGAACACTTGGATGTCAGCCCTGTCCACACGGCAAGGTCGGCTCCTGGGACACAAACATGGGCTGGTGATAAATGACTGTGTCTGGGCCTGAAGGGAACTGGCTGGGAGGTGGGGGTGTGGAAGTGGGAGGCAGGACCAGTGTAGACCTGTTTGTTTTCTTTTCTTCCTTTATTAATGATCTGATAGATTTGAATAAACTGTGTAGCAATCAAATTTGCAGATGGTACAACACAGGGTTCAATCTGAAAGCATCTGAACCAATACAACTGGAAGCTGGAAGCTCAGTGAACATGAGATAATTAGAAAACAGTGGTGTTAAGACAGACCTGAGGGTGTTAAAATGTGATATCCAATTAAGTTGGAGAGAGAAATGCCAAAGGGTAGAAAAATGCCCAGGAGCAACTTGAATTCAAAGGGAAAGCACTGGACCCTTTAGTCCCTGTGAGCTTGGGATTCTGAGTTAAATTGTGTTTCAGAAAGAACAGTTTCATGTCTTATTCTTACATTCTGAAATGTCTGCATTAACTGGACAAGAAAGTAACTTATATTCTTTGGAAGAATAAATACAACACAAATACAGTGATTAGGCTTAAGCGTCCTTGATGATAAAAAGTTGGGGATCACTGACTTCATCTTTTAAGAGATAAGTGCTCTATAGTTTTATTAACAAAAGAAAGGTATACTTGACAGTGAGCTCTGATTTGTGTCATTTATCACTGTTTTGCACAGAGAAGATATTATTCTAGCCCAGAGCAAACACATTTAATGTGCTTGTTAATTTGTGTGACTAAATAAAAGTGAATATTTTATTTCTGATGGAAAGGTGAAATATTTTAATTACCTGAATCCCCTCAAAACAGCTGCAAACACCCCCTAGGCATTTGGAAAAGTGGTTAAGAGTTGTCTAGATCCAGATATCCCAAATTTTGAATCCAGTCAGTGCCTCTAACCAGTTTATTTACCTTCGGTAGATAATTTTGAGATTAATATCTCATCTATAAAATGATAATAAGTTTAATTATCTCAAAAGTTTTTTGCAACTATCCTGAAGACATTCAGAGCATGTGACCTCAAAATGCATCACTGTGGCATAAGGATTATCTTAAGGTGAAGGCAATTGAGAAAAAGCAGGCACAGGATGAGCTCTCTGCTCACCACCTATCTGCCTGAGAGCAGAACATTTCTTCTCTTTGTGAAGGTGCCCCCCTACTTCCCATACCAGGAAGGGAATAACAACCTTGTTACAAGTGATGAGATGGCACCAAAAAAGTCTCCAAAAGGAAATGTAACTAATTAGTTCTTATCTACCATTAGTTTGCTCAAACATTTGCCTTTTCACAATTTATTGCTCCTAGAAGCTTAGTATTTTTCTTTTAATAGTTGCAGGAGACAGACAAATTCCTAGGCAGACAGAAATGGGTTCTCAGTGAAACCCAACCTTTGAGTCAAAGACAGCCTGAAGCCTGAAAACCAGCTGCCAGTTCTGGGTGGAGTTCACTACCAGAGTGAGAACTTTCTTGATGCCTTTTAGCCAATCGAATGGAGTTTTTTCAAGGCCTACTCGTGGATCAATCAGCATGCACTCCCCCATTCTGAGCCTATAAAACCCCCAGACTCAGCCTCACAGATGGCTACCTGCTTTTGGACCCCCGCGCAGAGGGCTACTCACTTTGGGTCCTCTCTCATTGTTGAGAGCTTTTCTGTGGCTCAGTAAAATTCTTCTCTGCTTTCCTCACTCTCCTGATTTCTCTTGGTCGTGGGACAAGAACCCAGAACCTGCCAAACCGTTGCTGCTGAGAAAAGGGCTGTAATGTGCGCTTCTGCTTGCTGAGCTACAGGAGTGAAAAAAACCACTGGGCACCACACAGCCCGATTTGCTGAGCTGCCAGCATGGGACCAAATGAACTGTGACACACCCCCATTTGCCAAAGCTGCAGGTGGCAGGAACAAATGACAGCTGTAACACTTCCTGGGGGATCAGACCTTGGGACTCCCCAAGCAAAAGCTTGAACACCCCTTGGGGATCCACAGTTGTTGGCATCTCCAAGTTTTCAGGTACCACCACATTCCCCTTGTCCAGATGCTGACAGCCAAGGCAGAAGCCAGTCGTGGAGCCAGGTGTGGTGGCTCACGTCTGTAATCCCAGCACTTTGGGAGGCAGAGGTGGGCGGATCACAAAGTGAGGAGATTGAGACCATCCTGGCTAAAATGGTGAAACCCTATCTCTAC
Source organism: Chlorocebus sabaeus (assembly GCF_047675955.1). Classification (NCBI taxonomy): domain Eukaryota; kingdom Metazoa; phylum Chordata; class Mammalia; order Primates; family Cercopithecidae; genus Chlorocebus; species Chlorocebus sabaeus. Next base: position 58,221,229 of record NC_132908.1, on the reverse strand, counting down.
TAAAAATACAAAAAAGTAGACAGGCATGGTGGTGGGTGCCTGTAATTCCAGCTACTCAGGAGGCTGAGGTAGAAGAATTGCTTGAACCTGGGAGGCAGAGCTTGCAGTGAGCTGAGATTGCACCACTGCACTCCAGCCTGGGCGACACAGCAAGACTCTGTCTCAAAAAAAAAAAAAAAAAAAAAGAAGCCAGTCATGGCAGGCTACAGGACCTGCTGCAGGACCTGCTGCAGGCTGAGCACAGAACCACAGTGGGTGCAGAATTCAGGCCATAGCACAAGCAGAGCCCAGTCTGTCAGGCCCAGTGGGCAGAGCAAGCCGCATGGGCAGGAGTGAAGCCCAGGCAGAGACACTGCCAGCTGTGAAGATTTCCAGCTGGCAAAGTGGTGCCAAAAGAATCCTGTGTCATTTCTTCTTGTCACTTCCCTACAAAATTATTGCTCTTGGTTAAGATGCTCTATGGGCCCAAGTTTGAGTCATACCCATGAGTTGTGCTCATCACTGAGTGCTTCTATGGGTGTATGATGCCTGCATTCATGACCTTCTGCTTGTTTATGTCTTGTTAATCTGTCTTTTGTCAGTCTCATTTACAGGGCTTCAGCCAATAAACTTAAGATGGGTAGGGGAAAATGTTTCTTTCCCCCTCCACTGTTCTTTGAGATAATGTGTATAATGCTCTTAGCAGAGGATCTAACCAAAAGTAAGTTTTTCATTAGCTATCATGTTATGGCTATTGCGATTGAAATTCTAGGAACTCTATAATTAGAATCATGTTGTTAATTCATTGTAAATATCATATTGTAAATATCTTGGTATCCAAAAGTACACTCTTGTTTAATCTCTGCTAATAATAGCTCTATGCACATAATACATGTGCATGTATTTTACATATAGATATAGAGAGAAAGACAGGGCACTCTATATTCTACTTCATGCTTCATTTTTTCTCTATTTTTGTATATATCTAGTTTCACATTGGCCATGAGAATTGAGGTCCCATGCTGTCCTCTTTTTGATACTTTTATGATTAAGGTCTTTAGGTGAAATAATGATTACTCTACAAGCTAACTAATATTCATAGAATTTAAGGACGTAACTATTAACCATTTTGGTTCAGACAACTGAGATGTCAAACTAATTCAGTTATTTTTTTTTTTTTTTTTTTTTTTTTTTTTTGAGACGGAGTCTCGCTCTGTCGCCCAGGCTGGAGGGCAGTGGCCGGATCTCGGCTCACTGCAAGCTCCGCCTCCCGGGTTCACGCCATTCTCCTGCCTCAGCCTCCCGAGTAGCTGGAACTACAGGCGCCCGCCACCTCGCCTGGCTAGTTTTATGTATTTTTTAGTAGAGACAGGGTTTCACCGTGTTAGCTAGGATGGTCTTGATCTCCCGACCTCGTGATCCGCCTGTCTCGGCCTCCCAAAGTGCTGGGATTACAGGCTTGAGCCACCGCGCCCGGCTAATTCAGTTATTTTTAATAAGTATAAGAAAATAGCACAAGCTTATTTAATAACTTTTATAATCTAAAAATACATTATTGACCTTAAATATGCACACTGTTCTAATTTTACACACATGGACACAAATTCCATTTGAAAGAAATAATTATGAATATGATATTAGTTTACAGAGATATTCAGCTTGAATTGATGTAAAAAAAATTGAAGACAAGTATTTCCCAAACTCATTCTTTTAGATTAATAAATTATAGTAGAGTCACTCAATGGAATTCTATGCACCCATTGAAATAATAAGAGGAAGATTATGTGACAGTGAAAAAGCAATACACTATTAACTGAGGGAAGAAGATATACATTTATATAGGGACTATGATTACAGTAAGAAACAGATTTACACAGAGGGAAGAAAAAAGATAGGAAGAAATGTATCAACATGGTGACAGCGAATTATTTTAGAAGGGTAGAATTAATAATGCATATAATTATATGGTTTCTTTTCTAAAAATTTTCAAATTTTTCTGCAAGTTGGCTGAATTATATGGCAAACATGTACACTGAATCTTCACCTCTACCAACAGAGATTTAATTAAATATAACTTCCTGTAAAACCTGGTTCCTTCTTGATTTAACCTCAGTATTTCCCACTATAAATTTGGTGTAAAGTGTCATCTTATTAATATTATTGTATTTATCTTCTAACACACTCTTGCTAAGCATGTCATGCTTTTAGTAATTTTTCTGAAACAATGGGCAAGTTGACAGAATACTAGAAGACTGTATCAGGAAATATTTACATGGATGACAGAAGATGATGCTTTCTATAAGTTTGACATTTGTGCTCTATCTTACATTTCTGGTGCAACTAACAAAATCCTTCCACTGTCTCAAGAAACAAATAGTATTATTTTGGTGACACACACTCACACTTTGGAGGCCTCATCTTAAGGAGGCTTATAAAATTATCCCTTCTAAATACAAAATCGCTCTCCAAAAGGTCAATTCTTTTGTAACCATCACTTTTAGAAAATAAATTTTTTTCTATTCAAGTATAGAAATGGGATTCTATTCAAGTCTAGACATTTGCTTTAGTCTTAGAAAGCATGGAGAATGCTTCAACTAGCATTGGGAAGTTTTATGACAGTATACACATAATTGAAACAAAGACAAATAAAAGAAATAGGAGGCTTGGCTTTCTTTCGTTAGAAAAAAAGAAATGTAAAATTAGCAGAATATATGTCAATTTATTATGAGTTTGAAAGGTAAAAGAATTAAGACCTTGTATTCTAATGCACTTTTAAAGTCTGGATGTGACTGAAGTGATATGAGGCTAACCAGCTAACAGCAGTTCAGGCTATTGAGGCGGCAGTGTCTGATTTACACAGAACCCAAAGATTGGTTGGACCAGGTGTGATGTTTACATAGCAGGTGAGGAAGCTGGCCACCTCACCCTAATCTTTTATTATGCAAATGCGGTCTCTACTTGGCTGGCACCATGTTGCCTGCTCCTTGCTTTACCCATGGTTGACAAGGAAAGGAGAAGATGGAGCCCCGATATTGGATGCATCTAGCCCCCAGGCAGTCTTTTCCTATTGGCACAGCTGCTGGCACTCACCTGTGCAAACTTCCAGCTTGCTTATTGTTCAGGTGAGGGAGAAAGGACAAGATGGAGGAAGGTGAAGAAGAAGGCACAATCCATGTTGTTTCCGGGTTCTTCCTCACCAACTTTCCCGAGGGCGGGAAAATGCAGCCCGCGCCGGGGAAGATGCAGATCAACGGAGCATGCGCCAGGTAACGTCAATCCGAAGAGACAGAAACTTACCCGGCCACGCCTATGGAGACGCCCCTATCACGCCCTTATCCCGCCCACTGCCCGCCCCCTTCCAGTACCAATGCTTAAAAGTCCGCTGCCGGCAGGAGCCGGGGTGACTTCTTTGCCCCCACATTCCTGGACTGGAGAACCTTACTGGAGAGCGCAGGCGCGACTTCCCTGGCCCTTTCCCGCGGACCAGTGAACCTCGCCGGAGAGTGCATGCATATTTGCAAATAAAAGGGCTGCCACTTTCTTCGCTCGTTTTGGCCTTTATTAATATTTAGTCTTTGTGTCTATTAATAATAGTAATAGAGAAACAAAACACTTATCTGTGTCTGCAGCTTGATTTTACAGGCTGCTTTTTGTTAGAAAAGAAAATTATTTGGGGCTGCTTTTCATTAAAAGGAAAACGTCACTAACTGCCTAAATAAGTTCTTCTTAACTCCTATATTAGGACCATGAAGTGTGCAGGAATTTATGTTCAGATCCAGAGGTCCTCAGTACAGAGACGTCACATAAATCATCCCCAAACTTCATTTTAGACTTTTAATGAAACTACAAATGTACTTGGATCTGTGTCTGGATCCTTTTTTTTTTTTTTTTTTTAACTGTTGTGACAAAATCCCTATATTCTGATACCCTAGCTTACAGAAATTCTTGATACCTGTTAAGCAATGTTTCCTTTTATTCTTTTAAAGTGTCTTAGCTATTGTCAATAAAATAGGTCAAACTCTAAAATGTTTGAATAGACTTATTCTTAGCCAAATATGAGTCACCATTGTCTGTGACATAGCTCCAGGAAATCTTGAGAACCTGTGCCCAAGGTGGTCAGGTTAACAGATTGGTTTTATATATTTTAGAGAGACATAAGATATCAATCAATACATGTAAGATGTACATTGGTTTCAGTCCAAAAAGGTGGGACAATTCAGAGTGGGGGCTGTCAGGGGCCTCCAGATTCTATGTGAATTCAAATAAAATCTCTGATTGGTAATTGGTTAAAAGAGTTTATCTAAAGACTTGGAATCAATAGAAGGGAGTGTCTGGGTTAAGATAAGGAGTTGTGGAGACCAAGGTTCTCATTATACAGATAAAGTCTCCAGGTAGCAGGCTTCAGAGAGACTAGATTGTAAATGTTTCTTATCAGATTTAAAGAGTCTATTTTATCAGTCTTGAGGTCTCTTTTTAAATGTAAACCCTGTTCATCTGTGCCTCATTTCCAAAAGGAGTAGGGCTTAATAAGGCATGTCTGAGCATTCATTCCTATAATGTCCTGAACTAGTGTTTCATGCTTATTTTAGAATGCCTTTGGCCAAAGAAGAGGGGTCCATTCAGTTGGTTGGGGGGCTTAGAATTTTATTTTTAGTTTACACTATTGTTTGTAATCTGAAACCATCTGTCAATTTCTACATAAAGATCTGTTTCAAAGTATTGATCGGCATTACAGTCAAGTGTCTAGAATAGTTAGGGGAGTATCGCTGCATTTATGACACAAAATCTTCCCATCCATCAACATGGTATATTTTTTCATTTATTTTGTGTTCTTTATGACTTTTATTAAAAGTTATCGTACAAAAAAATCTAACTATCTCTTGTAGGTTGATTCCCCACGTTCATATTTCTTTTGCTGACACTTTGAATAATATCTTTTAAAATTATATTTTTGTTACTAAATAAGCGATTCAAATGATTGTTTTATGTTGATGTATTCAGCAATCTTTCTGAACTAGTTCAACAATACAGCAATGTTTCTAATCTAGGTCAATAATTTAGGATCAGACTGCTACAACTACCTCTGTATTACTATAGAGATCAATAATTTAGGACCAGATTGCTACAACTACCTCTTTGTAGTAGTATAAATATAGTAGATTATTTCTTTTTGAAAGTCTCATCAAATGATAAATAATTTTTAAGGTAAAGAGAACCAAATGGGCTATAGAAACCTCTCTGTGTGTGTTTGGGTGTGTTTGTGTGTGTGTAATGTGTCGTTAAGTTTTATTTCTTCTTTTCAGTTCTTACATTATGTTCCTTTGTCTTATTTTAAATTGATGCCTTTGACTTCCAGTAGAGCATTGTATAGAAGCAGTGAAGTGGAATCTTTTATTTGTTACAAATATTAAAAAAAAAGTATTTCTAATCATTCAACAAGCATTTATTCTACAGATTTATCAGCTTAAAGATATGCTTTTCTGTTCCTAAAATCATAACTACATCTTTAAATTAATCAAATATTCTTTCTAAATCTATCGATTACATTTCCCATTAATAGGTCAGTAAGGTGAATCACGCTAGTATTCTAACTGAATTAAATTATGTATATTTTTTGGAATAAACACTACTTAATCATAATATATTAGGATGTTTAAATCAATAATCAATAGATTTGATTTGATATTATAAAGGAAATTTTGTGTCTATATTTCTAAGTAATTGTATAATTTATTCTGGCTTCAACTATCTTTCACTTACTTTGGGTATTAAGATGATGTTGATTTATATTACCTTGTCATAAATGTTAAATATTGTTACCATAAAATTGATACATACTAGGCACTCAACAGTTGTCCTTGTGATTTTCTTTTGTCTAGATTTTCTTTAAAAAAAATGAGGCTAGCAAAACCTACTGCTCAGGCCGTTTGTTAGGCTTAAATAAAATAGGATCTGTAAAGTGCCTAAGGCAGTGTTTGGCACATTAGAGGACTCATTAAATGCTAGCTCACTTGCCCTTTCCCCTTGGCTGTGTGGTTTTGAAACAGGGCAGAAAAGCAGGCACGATGGAATGCTTTTTTTGCGAAGCCAGCTTAAAATAGTCATCAGCACTGAAGTCAGTGAATGTGTTTGGTTTCCATTCAAAACGTTACTTTCAGAAATACACACAGGGTTCATTTGCATAATCACTCTCCAGGCTAGGAACCTGTCCCTGAGGGGTTATCATTATTTAAATCTAAGTCAGGTTATTACCGTTCTTCATGCTGAGCTGCTTGGCTTTTCTTCCTTCCCTTTCCCTTGACTGCTGCAGCTGCGTGGCTCTGAATGGGAGCTTGACCCGTGGCTCTGCTACAGAGAGATTTAGGGCAAAAGGCAGCGTGTCTAAGTGGAAAACACCATGGGCTCTGGAGTAGCAGATGTGGTTCAAATCCCAGCTCTACTTTCCACTGACAGTGGTGCCTTGGCAACATGACTTCACCACTTCTCTAAGCCGCAGCTCCCTGTGCTCTGAATGGGAGTTCAGTCGTTGAGAAGTGTAATTGGCGTTTTACAGATTACATACACCATTTTAACTAAAATATACCCTTTAATGATATTAGTCCTCTTACTTCTCTGCCTCCCTCTGTCCATATAGAGGAGTTAACACATCTCAGAAAAGAAACAAAGGCATATCAAAGGAAAGAGAATTGGCAGTGGGGAAAAGGTAATCAGAGAAGTTCACTTATTTAGTCAAAACTTCTTACCTGTGAGAATCATTTTTTGGGGAAAAGAATAAACATGAAAGTCCAAAGTCAAGGGACACGGCAGAGGAGAACATGAAATTTCCTATTAGGTATTGCATCAAGGAAGATATAATAAGTGTCTATGGAGAGAGAAAGGAAGCCACTTGGTTACGGGGAGAATTGGAATGGTGATGCCCATTAGAGACAAGAACGATAAAACATAAATATTTGTTTCTCTATTAAGTGAGGGTTCTGTGATGGAAATAATGAAACTCAGAGGAAAGACATCACCTATGAGTTGTCTTCTGTGCTGTGTTCTTTCAACTAGAGGATATAGATAATTTAATGCTCACTAGTACACCTTATAGTAGGTAATGCATCAGTGTCTATGTTATGGGTGAACAAGCTGAGCTTCAGACACATTAAGTAAGTAATTTGTCCAAGACCACCCAGCTAAAGGGTGCCTGAGTTGAATTCTAATTCAAGTCCAGCTAAATTACAAGCATTCTACACCCTTTCCTCTTGGGAATCTAACCATACTGGGTCTTCTACTTTCTAAGATTATAATGGTATGCCAGTATAGTTTACAAAATGTGCTTGTGTGCCAGCAAAGGTTTTTTTAAAGAAGGATACTTACATCACACAGGCAGTGAGGAAAGGTGCTAATGTTGATTGCAATTTAAACTCAGTGGAGATTGTGGCCATTAAGGAGACTTCTTACAAAAACAATGGAAATCTGATTTGTTGTAAACAATGGCATGTTTTTTTTATCATCACAAGTATTGTTTCTCTCCACAGTCCACAGAAGATTCTAGAAGATCATTTGGCTACCAATTAATATGGTACTGGCCACCAGGAATAAAATCCATTATGTATATTGCATGGATAGCACATCTTTAGAGTATAGGAAATATATATTATATTATATATATAAATATATACATATATTATATTAACTTATCAGCAGATTCTAGGTTGTTTAGTCATTTAAGTAACCATATAAAGAAAATAATGATGGATGAGGAGACCAAGGCTCAAAGTAGCAAAGCAATTTACCCAAGGTCACTGAGCTAAGAAATAATGACCTGGATCCAAATGCAAGCATGTCTGACTTCAGAGCCCAGGCTCTCAACATCAGGGCAATCCTCCTCATATCTAAAATACAGTGTGGCACATGGGATAGTTGTACTGTGTGCGAGTTATATAAAAGTAGTACAGAAAGCTAGGATTGCTCAGGGAATTCTTTACCAAATAAGGGATAACTAGAAAATGTTCTGAAATGTAAATGAGAATAATTTGGATGAACAAAATGTAGAAGAGAAGTGTAAACGGAGAAAGAAAACAGTAAGACGTTCTGAGTTGCCTTTTCAAATCAGTGCTATTTTATACATTTTTGTTGTTGTTGTTGTTGTTGTTGAGACTTTCTAAAATGTATGTTTTGGGCATATACTGTGTCCTTGGTACTGTGCTAGATCTTTTGAATATAAATCTAAGTGGGTGACCAGCTCTCTGAAAGTTCAGAGTCTCTGGAGAGCACACTTTGGAAAGGAAACAATTTGAAATAGCACTAGAGTAGGTTCTATTTTGTATTAAAATCCATTTATTAAATGCCATGGCCATAGAATCGAATAAAATCAATATAAAGGAATTTGGAATATCAACAAACCTTACTTTCTGTCCAGAGGAAGAATATTCTTTTCTTAGTCCCTGATTGTACATTGTCTTGATTGACCTAGTAAAGTTGAATATACCTGTTCAAAGAGCCTGCATTGGAAAAAACATTATTTTAAATGCTATTTCTTCCATTTACTTTGGGTGCAACTTTTGGGAAATGAAAGAACCTTTTCAAATACTTGCCTAACCTTAGAAATGGGAATATTAATATTTTTATATGTGTTCTTGTGAATATTTTATGAACTCATGTGTGTTATATGTTTAGCTTAGTGTCATGCCCATAGTACAAACTGAATAAGTTAGATCTCTTTCACTTTCAGAGGAAAGGAATGGATTTAAACTGTTCTAATTATTTAAATTGTATTTGTAAGTGACAAAGGGCATATTTTGCCTTTATAGGATACTTCTTTATTTTTATTCTTTTCTTGGCACAATATCTTGTTCTTCAAAATCTCACGGTATTTCTTAAATTATTATAGTCATTTTATCATTTATCTGGTAATTCTAACATTTAAAACCAATATCAATAGAATGGAACAGCTATATAACAGTGCTTAATAATTACCTAAATAATGTTTTGCATAACTGTCTGTGCTCTCTCGGTTGTAAAGTTACCAAGTTATCCGTTCATATTTTACTAGAAAAATAGTAAGCATAGCAAAATTTTGTTTCTCATGCATTTTGCATTTTGTGTGAAAAAAATAAAAGCACTTTTACAAAAGTAAACTGTCCAGGCCGACTTCATCACAAAAGATTCTATTCCCCAAATCCTGTCAGTTTTCTACAGGTTCTGCATGACTCTACATAGAACATTCAAATGAGGTTACACAATGGCACTGCTGTGGAGGAAACTGCTTAGTTATTTCAGTTCTCTCAAGATCTTTCACCTCATCCTTCCTGGTGACCTTAAGCCTGTCCCAATATTTTAAGACCAGAATTATTTCACTGCAGCTGTGGGCATGGAAAAGCTACATGTTTGCTCAAAGGAAACTGTTCATATTCAAAATTAGTGGGTAAAATCTAATGTAATTTCTTTTTCAAGCCTTAATGTGGTTTCTTTGAAAAGCTACACCCTAACTATATATTCCACACTTGGGTTTCACGGCATTAAATTTTTATGAGCTTAATTTTCATCAGTTTCCTAAATTCAAGCAGCAATTTCAGTAATAGTATATGTGCTTCATAAACAACAAGTGCATATGCATAATGCTGTTTAATCGGAAAAACTAAAAAGTTAAGTTTTCTGTGATCCTTTTAAAAAGGAATTTTCCTTAGGACGGTAAAATCTTAAGAATTTTATTGTGCCTGATAGTTGCTTTTTTTTTTCTCTTGTGCTATTCAATGATACTACATTTAGCTTTAAATGACTTAACCAACTCCAAAACTAATTGTGTAACCTGAATACATTCCCTGAAATTTACTAACATTATAATACATTTACAGATACAGCTTATATTAGAAAATAATGCTAAGTTGCACTTGACTTTATTAATTCTCATCAATGAAAACAATCTGCATAAGTAACTTCCATCTTATTCATCAATAGTTTGTATTTTAATATTTCCAGTTTATTTATTCAGTTACTGATGACTGGGGTAACAAAAATAGCATGGCCCCTTTGTGTAGCATCTATTGTTTTCCTAGGAAGTTTCAAATCCTTCTTTGCAACAGACATCCTGAATTGCGTTGTGAAATAACACATATGGATTCTGGCTTCAGTTTTCTGCCAGGAAATGTGAGACTGCATAAGATAGAATTCTCAATGATTGAGCAGCTAAACTTTGCTTTCCTTTCTTTGGTTCCATTCTTTCTTCCATTTGGGCTACTAAAGTCATTTCTCATGAAGTAGTTATACCTTGCACTAGGGTGAACAACTGTTCACAGATAATTTATATGCACAGATAATTTCTATGATAGATTCTTTTGAGGAAAGGGCACATTTTAAACAGAGGAGAGCGGCAGAGAGAGAGAATGCTCATGGGGAATCAACGATCACTTTTACAACAGCCTTAAATGCCTCTGCAAGGTCCTTTTCCCATCAAGCCCTTGCAGAGGAATGGCACTGCCATCCGCCCAAGTGGCTCAACTGAGTCTGTGTCTACTTTGAATAAACTCTGATGCATCTCTCCCAGAAAAGCACAAAGTACAGTGTGATTATGGATGAAATAATAATGACTACTGCCCTCAGATGTCCCTTGACAAATCTGAGGTGTTTAATTGATATGAATTCTCATTTAGTCCTTTTCCTCTATATGCAGAATTACTTTATCTTACATCTTATTGAAAGAGCTAGTATCTGAAGCCCATTTAAAAGTAAATAATTCATTCTCACTGAAAAAGTACAAAAATCAACTTTATTAGAGAGAAATGCTTGAGACTAAAGAAATCAACTAATTTGGCCTGGATAATCTAGTTCTCTGTCTATAGCTAGCTTTATCTAGTCATATTAAATGGTATTCCTAACAACAATGTATGGAACTTTTCATGTTAACTAAAGCAATTTTTTTTCAAGTGAAAAATAGATACTATGTGATTTCTCCAATGTCAAGCTCTAATTGGCCACAGACTGTTCTGGAAATGTGAATTCTAGTCCTAAATGAAGGAGGAAAGGAGAGCAGGAGTGAAGGAGCAGTGAAGAAATTAAGGGACTTAATTTGAGGACAGCATTTGAGGTTTATAAGAATTAAACAGATAATATGTGAACATGTCTGCAAATGTAGGATTATTAGAATATTCTGGAAATACATTTTTAAATTTTAAGCCAGTTTGGATTTATGGTGACATTGTGAACACAGTGCAGAGAGCTTGATATACTTCACAGCCAGTTTATCCTATTAATAATGCTTTAAAATAGTACAGTACATTTAGTTGTCATATCATCATAGACTTGTTTGGGTGCTACAGTTTTTCAAACTTTCCTTGTTTTTCATGACCTTGGCAGTTTGAATAATACTGCTTAGGTATTTTGTAGAAGCCTCCTCCACTGAGAATTTCCTGATGTTTTTCTCATGATTACACTGGAGTATGAGATTTGGGGAGGAACACCACAGAAGTTATATTTTCACCACACCTTATTGAGTGCACATACAGCCAATATGACTACTCACTGTTGATTTTGACCTTGATGATCTGATTTAGATAATGTTTGTAAGGTTTTCTGAATGCAACGTTATCTCTATTCCCAACCTTTGATATTGTACTCTTTGAAAGAAAGTCATGATGAGCAGCTCACACTGAAAGAGTAGAGTGATGCTTCACCTTCTTGTTGGAGGTACCGACATGAATTACTTGGAATTATTTTGCAGAGGAGATTGTCTATTTCTTCTTGAGTCAGTTTCAGTAGTATGTGCCTTCGCAGAGATTTGTCAAATTTAAGTTAGTTGTCTTATTTAGTAGCATATTCCTTTATAATCCTTATCATTTGTGAAAGAACAATAGTAACATCACCCAATTTCTTATCCTAGCAATTTGAGCATGGTTTCTCATTTTTTTCTGTCAATTTAATTAAAGACTTGTCAATTTTGTTAATCTTTACAAATAATAATCTTTTGAATTCACTCTTTTTCTCTATTGTTTTTCTATTCCCTATTTCATTAACTTCTGATTTAATTTTAAAAATTTCCTTCTTTATGCTTGCTTAAGGCTTAAACTTCTCTTATTTTTCTAGTTTCCTAAAGTTGAAGCTTAGGTTATTGATTTTGGTTCTTTCTCTCTTTTTTCCCTACAACTGTATATGCATTTATGCCATACACTTTCCTCTAAACACTTTTCATTGCCGGGAACAAATTTTGTTAAGTTGTATTTTAATTTTCATTGAATTCAAAATATGTTTTAAAGTCACTTGAGACACCTTCTTGGTCCTATGTGTTACATAGAAATATGTTGTTTAATCTTCAAATGTTGGTAGGTTGTCCAGTTATCTTTCTATGATTTTTACTTTGCATTGTTAGGTGCATACACATTTAGGATTATTTCATCCTCTCTGAGAACTGATCCCTTTATCATTATGTATGCCTCTCTTTATTCCTTATAATCTTCTTTGTTCCAAAGCCTGCTTTGTCTGAAATTAAAACAGCTATTTGAGCTTTCTTTTGATTCATGTTAGCATGGTGTTTTTTTATCCATTCTTTTGCTTCTAACCTATCGAAGTCTTTATATTAAAGTTGGATTTCACTTGTTTTCTTGTACAGTTGGGTCTTATTTATTTATGTATAAATTTTTATCCAGTCTGATAATCTCTGTTTTGTAAAACATGCATTTAGAACGCTTACATTTCAAGTGACGATTGATATAGTTGTAACTGTAGGTGCCAGCGTCTTAAATTTATTTTGATAGCTTTGTTTTTGTCTCTATTCTTAAATTTTGGCTTCCCAAGTTATTCATCTTCAGGGAGAATCTGTGTCCTAAAACTCCTTCAACTCTAATGCACTGGAACCTCATTGGTATGGTGGTAAGGCATGGAGGTGGTGAAATATTCTATGTGTCTTTTAGTGAACTTGTATCCCTGGCTGTAACCTTTACAAGTGTTTTGTAGCTTCTGCCCCTAACCTGAGTTGGAGAAATGCCTTTCTCCCAGATGGAATGATTGTGGTGAGATCTTTCCCATAGAGCGTAGGTTATGGTCATGGAGAACAGTTGGCCACATTTTATTTAGATTACTCTTCTCTATACTTCCATGATGTGCTTTTTCTTGGTTCTTCAATGCCACAGCCTGTTGAGGTCCCTGGTGGTAAGATTCACCAGTATGTGGGGGCCTTCCTAAAACCTCAGCTCCTAGGAGCTTCTCACTTTCCTGATAGTCCTTATTCCGTTTCCAGCCATTGTTCGAAATTGACAGTTTAATGTTCTTACCAGTTATGGCTTCAGAATCTTCTGCTCCAGTAAACCAGATTCAATGAATGTCCCCATCTCTCCAGGCATTAGGGTAACAGTTTGCCATGTGATTTCTGTTCTCCAACACACCCAAGAAAAGCAGTTAAAAAACAGTTTGTTCAGTTTTTTTTTCTCTTAGTATAAGGTTTGGAGTAACAAATTTCAAACCTTTCACATGTTGGAGCTAAAACTAGGAGCTCTTTCACAAGGAAAATTTTTGGAAATGAAATAACTAAATGTCTTAGGTTGGTTTTGACCTGAAACAAAGCCTGAGAAAAGGATTCCTGTTTAAGTAGGGTACGCAGATGTTGATTCCAGAAAGTATGACATGTGGTCAGGAACATGAGACAGAGAAAGAACAAAAACCCAAATAAGGTATGTTAATAAACAAATTTGTTATAGGCAAGTGGTTCTCATCCTGTGAGACCCCATAAACTCCTTCTGAGAACTTTGGAGTCTTACATAAAACCTAGAAGCAAGAAGCTTGGTGGGTATGAACCAACTCTCATTTGTCATTGATTGGAAAGAGCTCCCAAGCCATTAAATCCTTAGCACTCTAGGATGCTCCCAGTGGAGATCCTCAGGCAGAAAACAGCAGGTGATCATAGTAAGATGCTATTGGCCAAGGAAGTAAGTGAAGTACTGACAGCATTTGTTACACCAGATTTCTCCTTGAAATGCATGTCAATGCCTATGCTGTATAGTCGGTGCATGCTAAAGGCAAAAATCTATGCATTGTCTAACTCCAGTGTTCTTTCTACTCTCTCTACCAAATAATTTTCTTCATAAGAAATTATAGTATTTCTGTACTTCCACAAAATTTCTTTTTCTTGATATCTTTCAGAATTTACTAAGTGTTGCAAAAAGATGTGAGAGTCCTGCTGGTCATATGACCTGACCTTGCAACAAGGAGTTAGAGGGCAGCTACAGGAATCCCTAACTTGCTAGCCATTGATGTTGGGCTCATCATTCAGAAAGACATCCAGTTTTGAGGATGAAGCTCCCAGGTTAAAGGGATGTTCATTTCTATTTGCTGCCTTGCTCTCTCCCCTGAAACTGCCCTCCTACCAAATGTACAGTTTAGAAATCATTCACATTTGTAAGCTTCACTGCCTTTCTATCTAAAGTTATAAAAAGGATTCAACTCATAGTTTCTCCAAAAACTTCCATTAAAAAAAAAACCTTTCTATTTAAATTATCTCAATATGTGTTCTTTTAAATTTCAGACAGTACTCTATGTGTGGAAGAAATGAATGGAAAGATTTAATATCGAAAATGTCTAGGAAGTCACTGAAGTCCAGAAATTCATTGTCTTTCTTTTATTTTCATCAATTATACTTTCTAAGATGTGTGCAAAATCTTTGATGATGTCCATTTTATTCATTCTACATCAATTTTAATTCCAAAGCAAAGCATTTTTTTCTGTTAAAAAACTATACACTGAAAGATTCTCCTTGATCTGCCTTAGTATAAAATAGAGATAGTACAGAATACCCCCTATTTTATACTGAAGCTAATGCATGCATAGACTCCAAATCAGATTCCGTACTGATTATGTCTTCATTACCAGCTATGTGGCTCTGGACAGGTTACTTAACCCCTCGAGGATATCAGTTTGTTTATTTTAATAATGAAGAAAATAATATACCTTAGGTAAATGGCTGTACTAGATAACAATAAAGTTTGCTGTTAGAAAATTCCATAGGCCTGATTGTGATTGCCATTATCACTTAATTTTATAACGTTATCCCTTCCCAGTCTTAAAAGTGATCACTAATATCACCAACAACTATCTCATGAAACCCACAAAGACAATCTTTTGTGTTTTTTGTTGTTTCAAAAAAGATTTGCTTCAATATACAAATTTTATTATTAAAATTAAAGTGTATTAAATATTTGTATATTATCCCCATATGCCCCCTGAAGTCTACTATATATGGTCCTAGACTCCCAAATATAGTTAAATTATGCGTGGCTGGAAACACTGATAACATTTTTGGAAAAGACCTAAAGTAATATTTTCCCATCTTTTGTCAGTAGCAGCCGAAAATAGATTTCAATAAAACAAGTTAAAACCACATAATGCTCCAAAATATCCCCAGAACAAACCAGTCAAGAAATACACCCATTTATGCTGACTTCATCAGTTTGAATTTCTGTTGAATCATTTCCAAGTTGGGCTCATTGTTAACTTTGAATTTTGCAGCATGTTCATTAACTTTATAGCTGGCTGTAATTGTGAGTTTGTGCTACATAAATTTGGGCAAGAAAAGAAATCTAACTAATATTTGCCAAATTCATAAAATTTTAATGAAAATAAATAAAAAACCTTATTTTTGCTTGCTAAGTATTTTACTTCTTGTTCTCATGGTTTCTTCTTATGAAAATCATTGATCCAATCATTAATAGAACTTTCCCTTAGGTTATGATAAATTATAGGGTGATTCAGAAGACTATAAATTTGAAATAATCATTTCTCACTGAAATTGTCAATTTTCCTTAAAGACATGTGTATGCACACTTTAATTTGAGAATCCAAAATCAATGTCATTCATAATTAAATTCATGGCATATCACACCTTGGAAATTATCTCGTTTTCTATTCAGCAACATTTCCTTATCATCATAGGCTAGTAGTTTTACACGTAAATTATTTATTTAGCCCAAGAAATCAGATGAGACCATTTACCCGCCCCATTTATTCTTTGCCTACCTATACAAGCTTCTTGTAAGACTCCCACAAGCCTGCAGATTAGTAGAGTTCAGAAAAACCCGACATAGTTAGCTCTTAGTTCCTCAGTAATAGTATCCACCAAGAACTCAACTTCAAATCAGGAAGGGTTTTTTTTTTTTTTTTTTTTAAAGCAACATGTCAAAGCGTGTGTCACAGAGCCCTTGTCATCAAACAGGACCTGCAGTCAGGACCTATTGATGGGGACTTATTTTATCTGTTAATTTATTTTAACTTTGCAATGCTATTACCTAGCATAAACTCATTTTTAAGTACATCAATGAGACCTGCTATAAGAAGAATAAAATAAATAGCCTTAGTCTCTGCCTCACCAACTAGGTTAAATGCCACTAGTTTGTGATCTCTTAGCATCTTCTCCTGGCCTTTTAATAATGATTATTACATCATGTTATAACTTTTTTTTGTTTTGTTAGATTCATGAGCTCCTTTGACATATGACTGATTATTCTTTCTGAGCTTAATGTTTATGGAGGAGATCACCAAATTCTACCTACTTTAAAGTCTAAGACAGTCTTTATCAGTACATTTCCATATAGCAACTCTTAGGGTTCTCATCATGGTTTGGTGTTATTCACAAGTAGACAAAATTAATGTTAAATGTGTAAAAAAAGCTTTGACTGCTCATATGTCTTACCTATATTTGCATATGAAATTTGTAGGAAAGTATTTTCTTTCATGAAATCCTTCATTATTTTTCTGTTTAAAATTGTTTATATTTACCTATCTGTTTCAAAGGAAAAAAAGAGCAAGAAGTCACATTTTACTGTATTAAACTGTATTAACAGTTTACTGTATTAAACTATTATTAATACTACTGACAACACTAATAATACCCACATTAATAACTATAATCATGTTGTGTCTTATACTTTCTCCTATGTGTTCTACTATTTATAAAACCCTTCCAGAAACATGAACGTACTTGTTTTTCATAACATTTCCATGAGGTAGCCATCATTGTTTACATTTGCTTAATAAATAACAAGGATTAGAAAGATTAATAGATTGACCAAGTAATACAGTAAATAATAGATTGTCCAAGGACTACAAAGATTAATAGATCATCCAAGTAATAAGTGATGGGGCTAAAATTTCTATATTTCAAATAAAACATAGAAGTTGCACTTAAATAGGCTCAGCCTCTGATTCACTTCCATTGTGTATCAGTGGCAGTTTCGTAATTATTCTTTTTTTTCTTTTTTTGAAACGGAGTTTCATTCCTGTTGCCCAAGATGTAGTGCATAGCACGATCTCGGCTCACCACAACCTCCACCTCAAGGGTTCAAGCGATTCTCCTCCCTCAGCCTCCTGAGTAGCCAGGATTACAGGCATGCACCAGCATGCTCGGCTAATTTTGTATTTTTAGCAGAGATGGGGTTTCTCCATGTGGATCAGGCTAGTCTTGAACTCCAGACCTCAGGTGATCCATCTGCCTCGGCCTCCCAAAGTGCCGGGATTACAGGTGTTAGCCACCACACCCACCTCTCAATTATTTTTATTGGACAATCACAAAGCCTAGATTTTTACGTCAAATGTATTTTGTTGTTAGTGTAAAGATACAAGAAAGATATAAAATTTATATTCTTAATTCATCGTACCATGCTGCTGAGGTTAAAACAAAAACAAATTTCTGAATGTTTTGAACCCGTTACAAAGAATTCATGCTTTGACAAACCTTTGTGCTCAAATTCCCACTAATAACAATTTAAAATGGACAAAAAAGTACAAATGTTTGGTTTATCATTAAACCAACCTAAAAGTCGTGTGCATGTGTGTGTGTGTGTAGAAACACCCAGAAATGGGAAACAATGAATAGGGCTGAAGCTCTGGGTCTCTAGACACTGGATTCAGAAGGAGGCTCTGGACATTGGGAATTGAGTTTCTTTCGAGAAAGGAGGATTAAAATTATTCATTAATCAGGATTTAAAACTCTGGCTCACAGATAGAAGAAAACATAATGTAGGCAGAAGCTATTTTTGACATGTAAGTTTGTCATGCAGTTTGACAGAGGCTTTATGAGTCAAAAGGGAAAATAATCTAAAGCTCTGTGACTATCCCTGACTAAGAGATGAATCTCGCTTGTCCCTAATTATTACTAGAAGTCATAAAATGCCACTATAAAAATCTAATGCTTTATAGGAGCCATGATAGCTGGGTAGAGACACTGAAACATGATGGACATGTAGGAGTTGAGAAGAAAAAAGAGGGAAAGAAGACAGAAAACAATATTCTTCTCACAGTGACTGAGTAAACAGAGAATTTCAAAGAGTAAAAAAGTGTGTACTGAGACGGCCAATGAAATCAGCAATCTGAACATGAATGCATTCCAAGTAAAGTTAAATGTAGATTAAACCACTGATCAATATTTTAAACTATGAGTATTTATAATGACCAAAATGATTCATGAAATACTTCCATTTAAAAATAGAATAAAATTATAAAATAAAACATGGCAGAATAAAACAAAAAATACGAAAATAAAATTATTAAACATTTTAAAATACATATCATGGAAATAAAAACAAATCATCATTGTAAGATAAAAAACACTAAATAGGTTATATAAATTCTAGTGTGGGGGAAAACAAAAAAGAAAATTACTAAATTTAAATGAATTGGTATAAAACTTAGAATACAGCACAGTTAAATAAAGAAAGAGTAAACATGCGAGAAACCAAAGAAGAGATAGATAATAGTTTGGGAGATTAAATATGTAATTTAATAGCAAATGTAAAGGAAAGAATAGAGACAATGCAGGAGGAAAAAGTATTTGAAATAATAATGGCTGAAGTATTTCAGAAATTAAGGATAAAAATGAGTGCTGACTTCAGGCTCCCAGAATACAAAAGGACAGGAAGAAATGAATCCAAATGGCAGATGTGGGATTAAAAGCAAAAACAAAAACAAAAAACTTCAGGGAAATTAGTAGACTACATTGACAACTTTAATTAACAACTGTCCTGTTCTCATGGTCCTTATGGAGGGAGTCTTGAGGTTGTCCCTCTATGTTAATGACTGAGCAGAGGTATGTCTAATTAAAAGATGAGGTATTTGCAACCCATATGGCCATATAGCTAAGTCACACTGCTCACATGGCTTTATCAATGATACAGTCACTATCTGTGTCTACATATTTTGACTCCAGCATTTATATTTCAAGTGTTTTCAGAGCCAAAAAGGGAGGAGAAAAGCAAGGATCGTTTATTGACCTTTTAATATTTAAAAAATACATATAGTTAAGTAATAACAATAATAGTGTTAATAATAATGTACTGCCTCCCCCAAAAAACTGTAGTTTTCAAATGAGCAACAATAGCACAGAAAGAAAACGAGACAGAAAGATCATGGAATACAATACAGATCTAACAGAAGACAGTATGATAGTAGAGAAATTTCAATAGGGTATATATCAAGCATAAAATATACAATTATTAAAAATCCACCAAAAGGTAAAATACATCATCCTGTGATTATTATAGAAAAGATAAAACAAGAGACAAAACCATATAAAATATTTGAATGTAAATAGAGAGAAAAGATTTAGTTTGCCAATATAAACAAAAGGTTACCATAGACATATTAATAAAATACAAAATAAAACATAAGAAAAATCTTTAACAAGAATAAAATAGACACCATACATTAATAAAATAAACCTAGAAGATACAGCTGTCTCTAATACAGATGTACATTACATCATAGCAAATCTTGGTAGAATTACAGAGAAAAAGCCAACAAGGTGTGATATTTTAATACTGCTTTATCATAAACTGATAGCAAATGCTGCAAAGTATAAGAAACATATAGAAGATCTAGTATAAAATGGACAATTATAGATATATATGGAGGAATGTAGAGATCTTGTCTAATATATGAAGCATTAAGAATATGATCACAAAAATATAAAAAATTAAAAAATTATGACAGAATATATATTGCTAATTTGAAATTACATTAGAATTCAACATAAAAAGATAATTAAATTCACACAAATGTTGATTTTGAAACTTTCAAAATTAATTCTTGGATGATTCATGGGTTAAAGAAATTACATAGGAAATATATGAAATATAAAAAGAGAAACAGTACATGGCATAAAACAAAATGTGTGAAAGACAGCTAAAGCAATGCTTGCATGTAAATTTGCACCTGCAAACGGGAGTATTAAAATTAAAAAAAAAACACAAAATGAATTTGGTTGTTCAAACTAAAACTGATGGGAAAAAAAAGAGTGTTTGTTAAATAAAGTAAAAGAAAGAAAACTCTAGCAGCGTAAATTAATGAAATAAAAAAATAATGAAATAATTACCAAAATGGTAATTTAAAACATTATACTTACATAATATGTAAATGTAAAAAGATTGATCAAAATTATTGAAACAAATATAATTTAAAATTTAAAGGTTTTCATTGCCTAAACATTGACATCTAAAAACTACTAAGCAGGCTGGGTGCGGTGGCTCACGCCTATAATCCCAGCACTTCGGAAGGCCGAGGCAGGCAGTTCACGAGGTCAAGAGATCGATGCCATCCTGGCCAACATGGTGAAACCCTACCTCTACTAAAAATACAAAAATTAGCTGGGTGTGGTGGCGTGTGCCTGTAATCCCAGCTACTCAGTGGGCTGAGGCACAAGCATTACCTGAACCCAGGAGGCCAGGAGGTGGAGGTTGTAGTGAGCCGAGATCACGTCACTGCACTCTAGCCTGCAGACAGTGAGACTCTGTCTCGAAACAACAGCAACAACAACAAAAACTACTAAGCATATTCTATGAACAACTGAACAATACTTTTGAAAGTTTGAATGTACCTATTAGTCTCTGGAAAAATATTAACTACCAAATTTGACTAGAGACAAAGAACTGAAGAAATGGATTTCCATTAAAGGATTTAAAACTGCAACAAAAATTTCCCCCTCAAATGCAAACAGAAGGAAACGTTTTTAGCTAAGTTTTCCTAATTTCAAATATCAATTCATCTTTATCGTACGCATATTACTTCAGAAAACTGTAACAAACAACAAAGAAATCAAACTGGGTTCTACGACTTTGACAGCAAAGCCAGGCTACACAGAGCACATGGATAGATTAAAGAGAGAGAAAAAAAGTTAGGATCAATTTCATATCTGTGCAAGAATTCAAATTCAAACTTTATTCATATGAAAATACTTAAACTAAAAATACAAACAAGCTTGTGTCACCTATTAAGGGGTATACAGTAACCTAGATATCTAGGTTACTGAATACTAAATACTGAATACTGAATACTGAAATTTTAGCAGCGTTTCCATTATTTCAGGAACACATTAAGAATTCCCTCTCACAAATTTTGTTTAACATTATGTCAGGTAGTCTAGACACTGAGATAAGAGAATAATAAGAATAAAGAGGAGGAGGAAAACCAGAAGGTAGAAGGAAAGGAGAGGGAGAAGGAATAATTACAAAGAAAGAAAGAAAATTTCATTAGCAAATAGCATGATTTTCTAATGAGAAAATCCAACATGCTGTACAAATAAGTTTTTAGTTCTAAGAAAGTTAAGCAAGTTGCTAAATACAAAATCAACTTAAAAGCCAATATTTCTATAAATCATTTAGATAATAGAACAACCTTTAATGCACTAGAAGGGCAATTCTATTATCATGGGAACACAACTATTAAGTATGAATAATTTTAATATAATATATGTAAGACAATTATGGAGAATTGCACAGTGCAAGAGGAGTCAGAATAATCTTGAGGAAAAATTAGATGAGAGACTCACCATATCTGAAATCAAGCATCATTAAAGCAGCAGAGTTTGGTATTTAGAACAGGGTGAGAAAAAGATATTAGTGGGCGGGAACTGGCCATTTAAAAGACACCCATACATGTGTAGGCACTCATATGACAAACAGAAAGGAACTGAGATCTCTACCTCACGCCACAAACAAAACCACTTCCAGTTAAATTAAAAAGCAAATGCAAAAGCAAAACTTTATCACTTTTGAAAAAAATGAGAAATAAGTAATCAAAGTAGAGAAGTCATGAGAGAAACCATAAAGGAAAATATTAAGACAATTTAAAATATTAAAAACATTGTAACTAACATAGTAATTCACAAGTGGAAAACACAGAACTACAGACCAGGAGAAAATATTTATAACACAAAAAAATCCAAGTAAGAAACTTGGTATCTGGAATTTTAAAATATGTAAATAGAAACTCTACAAATAACAACAATAAAAAGAAAAACCCAATAGGAAAAATGGGCAAAGGTGTTGATAGGCAAGTCAAAGAAATAGAAACAAGGATGGCCAATTAATATATGAAAAGATGTCCCATTGTATTCAGGTAAATACAAATTAAAGCAGAGACATCATTCACACCCTGATATTGGCGAAATTTAAGAGTCTTAATAATTATGTTTGGGCAAGTAAAGTGCTTATACGCTATTGGTGGGAGTGAAAATTTTATAACCAATTTTTAGAACAATTGAATCATATCTAGTAAAACTGAAGACATACTAGTTATTACTCAAGAATTTTACTTCTAAAGACACTCTTTGAATTGTGCCCAAGAAGGTATGCACAAAGTGTTCACCCCCACATTGTGAGTAATAATAAGAAAAAAGTAAATATTTATAAGGAGGCAAACGATAAACACATACATAGGAGTTAATATGAACAAGACACATATTGAAATGGTTAAATCTCAAAGCATAATGCAAGCAGACCTAGAAATGTACAGATTATAACATTTATGTAGTTTTTTAAAAATAAATTTTACTTCTTAGAGAAGTTTTAGGTTCACAGCATAGGAGAAATGTACAGAGATGCTCCATGTGCCCCTCCTCCCCTACATGTACAGCCTCCCTCATCATCAACACCCCCACAAGAGTGGTACAATGGTTAAAACCGATGAGGCTACATGGGCACTTATTATCATTCAAAGCCTCCAGTTTACAGTAAGCTTCACTCCTAAAGTACATTCTGTGGGTTTGGACAAATTTATAATATATGCAGCCACAGCTGTATCACACAGAGCAGTTTCACTTCACTAAATGTGAGACTTTGTAAAAGATTTAATATGTGATTTGAAATCCGGCAAAAGCATGAAATATGTACTATTGTGTGTAGATAATATGTCATGTGAGTTCAAATGCATAGGCTGGTTATGGTGTATTCTGATTCAGTGTAGTCCACATACAAAAGTCAGAAGATATTTTTCATCTTTGTATTCCCAGTGACAAGAAGAGGGCCTGGCAAAACTTAGGAACCTCATGATGTATGTTTTAAATTAAAGCCAACAATAGCCTATTTAATAGCAAAAACAAATATTTCTTTCCTTGCATTCTATTTTGTTGCCATTGCTAATAAATGAGTCCTGTAACTGATAAAATTTAAGAGAATCTCACTGGGGAGAAAGACTGCGCTGAAATTAGATTTTTAAATAGCACAGCAGTTACAAAGGAGACAAGCCAGACAGACCATTTCTATCCTCATTTGCTGGTACTCTCAGGTCTGAGGGACCTTTCCCAGTTTCTCAGTCAACACAAATCAAACATAATCACACAGTTTGTCCTTTATGTTTCACTGCCCAAGTATCACACTATTACCCAATGTCCTTTGGGCTAGAGCTAGAAGCTTTTTATCTTGGTATCTAAGGCAGCTTGGTGATATACCTGATATTAGAGTCCAAACTAATCACAGTGATGCACAGAGCTAAGGTCATTCTAGCTTTAAATGCTAATTGTTCTGCTAACAGTCTTCAATTACAAAAATGTTAAAGGCCATACTTATGTAGTATTTAGTGTAAGAGGCAGAAATCTATTGGTTAGCTGAAATCCCAAGTAAGATATTATTACAAAACGGAAAAAAAAAAAAAAAACCCAAAAAACTAAAGAAGGTTGAATATAGAAATTCTCTTCCGGGAGGAGGAGCAGTTTCTTAGATTACAACAAACTATGTAAAAGCAAATTGAAGAAGAGTACAAATCTATAGCCTATTTCTGCTTGTCTCCTCCAGCCCTTTCCTTTACATTAATGAAACCTCTACTTGCTCCACAGATTGACGTATAGGTTAATGTTGTAAGCGTCATTTTTTTCTCAGCTGAAATGACTGTGTGCTTTCTATAAGCTTATTGGAAAAAAAAGTGAACTGTTTTTACATTACAGTTTCCAGTTATTATAATTTCAGGCATAATAGCTGTGTGTTTTATTTTTCTTCTCTTAATTGTTTCTCTTAAGTTGTCTAGTCTTCATATACATGAATCTATCTATATATATTTTTTCATACATACACACACACTTAATTTAAAACATATAGATTTTAAAAATAAATTTTACTTCTTGGAGAAATTTTAGGTTCACAGCATAAGAGAAATGTACAGAGATGCTCCGTGTGCCCCTCCTCCCTTTAATTTAAAACATACATCATGAGGTTCCTAAGTTTGAAAGCCACTCTAGGCCATCCAAATTTTCCCTCTGAAAGTGTTTTCCCATTGCAGCAGTTTTGATAGCAGGAGCTTATTATAACATAACCTGATGGAGTGTTGCAGAGTTGACTTTGGAGATACATTTTCTGGTGTTTTATCCTGCTTATTAGCGGGTCTCCAGGTGCGAATGTAATTCCTCAAGTGTCGAAATTACGTGAAGGGCCTTTGACTTAGCAACACTGGCAGAAGCAGGAGGGAAGGCCCACAGATATTTTGCATCGGGCATCATGTTGTGGCCCCCTGCCCAGAGAGCACATTTGCCATTCTAAACTCTTTGTGTCTCCTCTGGAACCTTTTTCCAAAAATACATGTTGTGATGTGTATTTAAAGGATACTTGGGGACCCAAATACCACTGTATGCCTTTGAAACACAAAATAACGTAAAAATAACACCACCATGGGTCTTTCTTTGGGTTGCCCAGGTTCCTAAGGATAATTCTTATTTTAAATTTTTGTGAAAAATTAGCAGTACGCAGTACGTTAGAACACACTAGAGGCTTTTTAGCTATACTCACAACTGAAGGACAAATTACTTTCATCAACAATGTGAAGCAGGAGTGAGATGTCATCATGGTTAAGGAAGGAAACAGATGATGATGAACATTTATCCCATGCCTTTAACTTTTTAAGCTCTGTACTAGTTATTCTGATTTCCCCATTTAATTATATCCTCACTTCATTTCTGTTCTGTAGGAATCTCAGCTCGGAGGTGAGAAAACTGAGCCATATTGAAATTAATTCACGTGATCCAGGGCTACACACCTGATATATGTTAGCATTGGGGTTAAAGAACAATAAAGACAGTAAAACCTCCATCCTGTAAGTATTGACAGTTGTGTCACAAACTATTGGCATGCAATACTTTTAAGGTTTTTGGTCTCAAAAGCGATTATGGAAAGTGAACAGACTTCAAAATTGTAAAGAAAGGCCCCGTATCAGTGTTCCTTTTTCCCTATGGAGAGGCTGTCTCTGATATACATAAGTTATACACACACATATACGTATAGATATTACATGCACATAAACATATGTAAAATTATATATGTGAAAAGAATAGTCATAAGACAGGCCTATAGGAGTAATGATAAATAGTATGTCAAGACAGTTCAATATTTCAAGTCATATGAATAATTGTCCCCTTAATATTCAGGTGGCCACCTATTGTAAGTATGGCAATAGATGAAATTAAGAATGCCAAGATATTTTGATGATGCTTGATAGAAATTTAAAGATATTCATGTGTTTCAATATGTACTGAAATTTACATTACATTTAAATTAAATGGTATATGCTTATATTCAGGTTAGATATTTTAATTTGGCTTTAGCAGGATAAAGAAAGGCGGTGCTCATTTTCCTTGAACTTCATTACTGAAAGCTAATGATCTTTTATTCTATTTTATTACACCCTGCAGTTTTTTGAGAAACCCATAATTTCTAAGTAGCATCGCTAATTAACTAGATGCTGTTGTTTGCATACAAATAATAGTTACTGTAATTCTGTTCATCTTTATATAAGAAATAGCACATTGTAATGATCAATTCCCCTTCGACTGATAAACGGGTTTTCTGTAGTTCCCAGATGTAACACATTAAATAAGGCATATAAGAACTTATTTTTAAACATGTGCAAATGAGTACTAGTCAGAAAATAGGCATGGAGTATTATGGGGTGTTGAGATTTAATGTCATTAAAGCTCAAGCGTTGCATTTTTAGGGGCAAGGGTGTGTGTAAAGATGAAGGGGAGATAGGGTAAAAAGACAGCATTTTTAAGGAGCTCTTCTAGACCTCATCAACAGAGTCAGCATTAATTGGCACTACTTCCTGCCTGCATAAATGCTGTGGGTCTTGTGTAAATAAGAAAAAGAGGCTTTTAAAATTCCGATTTCAACTCATGACTTAGAATTTAATGAAACTGTTCAAGTTCAGCACTTTAATCTCACAAATTGGTTTATCACAGCCTAGTGGCCACTTCTTGTTTTATAATAAGCACAACAACAAATATCTATGAACACTTAGAAAATTAAACCAAGGGAAGTATATGCAATTCTGAGCTCATTAGAAGCAATTCATATTTTCATCTGTCTCATTAGAGAGGTTTTTATGAACTGAGTAATATACTTTTGTATCTGTGTTTTTAAAATTTTCAGTCCAGCTGGTAGGAGCAAAGTTTTCTCATTATTACCAAACGATATACCTTTACATTTTTAAAGCACAACCTGTGATTGAATGAGCAGAAATGCAAGGCAATAAAGAAATTCAGAATAGTGAGGGTATAATATCGATTATTCAGAAAAGTTTCAGTGAATTATTCTGCATTATAACCCAGAGATTTGACTCCACATTTTGAGGATCCTTTATTTGAAAGAACAATTGACATTACAGACAAAAATCATAAGGTCAAAAATTGAAAAAAAATGACATATTTGTTAAAGAACATTGCTTCAGAATATTTTTTTCCTGTATTAAACACAGTATCTGTCCTTTGTAGTGTGTATAGAAAATTTTCCTCTCTATTTTTGTCAGATAAAATCAAAAGTGAACATTTTTTTTCATGTTTCAAACCAGTTGAATGCAAGGCAAAAATTATTAAACTTGAATCTGAACTTAAAAAACATTTCCAAATGATGTCTGTTTCTTATTCATCTTTAGAATAAACAATATCATCTCTATTTGGGTTATATTTAGGTGTTGATTCTAATAATAACAAGCAATATAATTTAGCCCTGAGCACAGCTTAAGTGTGCCCTTTCATATTCTTCATCATGAGCTGCTATGAATTAGAATATTATTGGAAAATCTTAGCACCTGATAAAAGTATCTAATGTATATTGATTTCAAACTGTACCTTGAAAATGCTTGAATTAAATATATTGAATCAGACTGCCCTATTACCTAAGTTACTCCTGGGCCACAATAGCTCTCTTGGAATATTGCTGTGTTTTTGGAGAGAAATTGTAATTCATGTTTGTGTGACCTTAACAGAACAGCGAATCAACTCTAAGTTTCTTTCCACTAATTACAACTCACTTCCTCTTTATGAGAATATATTTATGTTCATGCTTACCACAGGCATATGCATATGTATTATGTATGTATAAATATATAAAGTATGTAGCCTTTGTTAAAGTATCTCAGAGAATAACTTTTATACACAATTGTTGATATGTTGATATGTGAGATAGATGAACCTCACTTACATCTTTTGTTCTAAACCACTTCATCGAGATCCATTTTTCTTGCCCAGGTATAGATCATCTTTTTTTTTTTTTTTTTTTTTTTTTTTTTTTTTTTTGGAGACGGAGTCTCGCGGTGCAGTGGCCGGATCTCAGCTCACTGCAAGCTCCGCCTCCCGGGTTTTCGCCATTCTCCTGCCTCAGCCTCCCGAGTAGCTGGGACTATAGGCGCCCGCCACCTCGCCCGGCTATTTTTTTTGTATTTTTTAGTAGAGACGGGGTTTCACTGTGTTAGCCAGGATGGTCTCGATCTCCTGACCTCGTGATCCGCCCGTCTCGGCCTCCCAAAGTGCTGGGATAGGCAGGACAAAGACTACCAATTTTAATAACTCTATATGTTAGAATAATTTTAAAGTTAGATTACTTACTTTGTTATATATTTATTTATTTTTCTGGAAATAATTCAGCATAACATAACGAACAGAAAGCTTTTTATTTCTCCATCCTTACCGAGTATCTTTTGACAATGACCTTTGTATTGCGTTGCATAACATGTCTCCAACTTCCTGTCCTCCTTAGAACTTCAGAATATGACGTATTTTGAATTATTTTTATTACAGATATAATTAGTTAAGATGAGGCCATCCTGGAGTGGGGTGGGCCCTTACGCTATTACGGCTTGTGTCCTTAGAAGAAAAAGAGAGACCCGAGACAGACACATAGGAGGAAATGCCATGTAAACTTAGAGGCAAAGGTTGGAGGTAACTACAAGTCAAGGACTGCAAAGGGTTGCCAGCAAACACTAGAAATTAAGAGAAAAACATAGAAGAGATTTTTCCCTAGAGCATTCAGAGACAGTGAGACCTTCTTAACCCCTTAATTTTGGATTTAAACCTTCCAAAACTATGAGACAATATATTTCTTCTTCAACCAGAAAGGTTTTAAGCCACCCAGTTTGGGAGTCTTTTATATGACAGCCCTGAGAAGCAAATACAGCCTGTTTTCATTTATTAATTCACGCACTTATTCCCTTAACACACTGTTATGGATTCCACTTCTATAATTCAGGCATACAGCTTTGTGTGTACCAAAATGAATGACACAGGGCCCCTATCCTCCAGGATTCTTCACTAATGGTTTTTTTCCCCAGTGCCAACAGCCAATTAAGATGCTAATTGATAAGTGTGATAGGGAGTAAATCATAAAATACCAGACTGCAAGACAATATGTGACTTAGTAAACACTCTGTCACCTAGACGTAGGACCGTGACTGGCAATTATTTGTTGACCAATGGACCAGGGAATTCGTAAAAAAGGCTATCAGTGAGTAAAATAAAACAAGAAATAAGTATCTCAGCAACCTTCTCCCAACAGGAAAAATTTTCAAAGCTGATGTGAAAACGAAGTTAGAACGATTCTGAGAGATCTAGGTATAGAATAGGCAGGTGGGGAAGAGAAATGATATTCCAGGTGCTGTAGCGTGTTCAAGGTTAGGGAAGTGTAAAACCACACGATTCTTCTGAGAACCGTAAATACTTCAGCATGACTGGAGCACAGGATACAGTGTGCATGTGCGCTGAGGGGTGAGGAGAGTGCTTGTAAGAAAACAGATGAGAAGAACACATTGAAAAGATTTATATGTCTTGCTGAAGAATATAGATTTTCATCCTGAAAGCCATTGTAGTCACTAGTAATTTAAACAGGGAATGGCATTACACATTTGTATTTTGAAAAATTATATTCTTCCAATACATTTTTAACTATTTTGAGCGGGCTTCTGTTTTCCTGGAATATGAATGGGGTGGGATGGGCAATCTTCCATTTCAGCCAAGGCCTCTTCTGTTTGCTAATGGCAGCCTTTTTGTGATCGTGATGGTTACATTTTGAAACTTCAGAGCACAGCATCAGCGTTCTTGCTAATGCTTCATATAGGTGTCTGGATGTTGTCCATCTTTACCATTACTCAAATTCCATCTCACTTCCTTGGCCCTAAGATTTTTGTCCTTTTAGATGAAATTTCCTGCATCTTTGTCTATTCTATTACTCTTGAGATGAGTGGAAAAGAAACAGTAGAATGAAAGCCAGGTAATCCGCAGCCAGCTTATAAATTTGCCTAGGAGATATTGTACTACATCAAACACATAATATTCCAGTCCTCAAATCCCAACATAAATTAACAACAAATCTTGGGTTATGTTTACAAAATAGTTTAGTAAAGAAGTAGGACTGAGTGCCTACTGTGTAGCTACCTCTTGTCACTATATACTTTGGCAGAAATCTAAGGAACTTGTAGTATCTGAAGATAATTTGGGTGTCAGTTGGAAGTGTGCCCAGGATTGAAAGCCTGCTGTTGCTCTAAAATGTCACCTGGGACCATGTCATCAATCTACGCACCTTTCCTGAATGGCTTTGATGCCGATCAGTTTGGTTTCTCTGAGTATTAAAGTAATGGGCTCCTGGCTCTATTTCAGCTCTGTCAAAGTAGCTGCCGCTCCTCTCTATTGCCTTCCTACAGGGATTTAATCTACTCCAAGTTTCCTGACACATTATAAGGAGGAAATCTGTTTTCTCTGTCACTTTTTCTTTCTCAGCTGGGTCTGCACCAGGACGTCTTTGCTTTGGATAAGATGGTGCAGACTTGCTATGAAAGCCGGTGTTCTCATCTATGCTATGAGTTGTCTAACTTAAGCGTATTGTTTCCCCACCCCCCTAAGGTTCCTGCATGTTTCTGCATGTAAGAAAGGCCTTGCATAAATACTTGCCCAACTTATTTTCACCTCTTCTGTGAAGTGTTTGACCCCTCAAGGAAACAATGTGACTTCTTGTGGACTTGCAAAATTACACAATTTCATGCCTATAAAATCCTCGTAATATATTTTATTTGTTACTCTTCCATCTCTTTTTCCTACTGGACAGTAAACTCTTTGATGAAAGAAACTGAACTTCTATAGTAATATTAATAACAAAAATATCCATGGAATGCTTACTCTGAGAGAGATGATGGACCAAATACTTTTTGTGTGTTATCTTATTGTATCTTCACAACAAATGTGATGCTGCTTTTGTTTGTGTATTTTTTTAGTTTAGTTTTGTTTTCAGATTGCACAGAATCTTAGGAATATGTGCAAGTCTAGACATGATCCCATTCCAACAGATTTCACAACCTTCTCTCTACCTGAGTTTTACTTCGGCTCCCTGACAACAATGCAAATTTGTCAAGCAGCTTGATTGTCTGAATCAACCCTCACAGAAACCTATTTTATGGATGAAGAAACAGAGGCTCAAAGATGTTAAGCCATTTCACTAAAGTCATGCAATTGGTAAGCTATGGGGGCAAAGTCCAGCTAGCTAAAAAATTGTGTTCACTTGATGAATGCCCTGTGAATGACCTGTCTCCCTGTTTTACTTTTCTAATGTAAGAGTCTGGCCCAAGGACTCACAGAGGATGGTAGAATAAGCATTGAATAAATTAGTTTGGTTGTTTACTGTTTAAAGCCCATTTTAGAAGGAAATGAAATATATTTTCTCAGATAATTAACATTTTAATGTCTTATGATTTTCATCTACTTGCTACTGTATGTGTGTGGATATGTACATTATAAGTCCTAAGCCTATCAGAAAATTCCATTTTCCTGGATAAAATAATTGTACAGGGACTGACAAGTGATCAATAAATTGAATTTTGGTGAACGATTGCTTGAAAGGCTGTGAGAAGCATGTTCTCTTCCCTTGCATATTGTCACATCTAGATGAAGCCTTGAAATTCTTGAGTCACACAACTTTCTGATGGAACATGATGCTGATACCAAAAAGACAGGCAAGATGGGAAATGTGTAGATAAATGGATAAATGAATAAATGGAGTCACAACACCTAGATTAGGTGAAAAGCAGAAACTGGCCTACCTCCAGAATTCCAGTGATGTGTACTGCTGATACATTTCCTGATGGTTTAGCCCATTGATTTGGTTTTTTATTATTTGATACAAAATGTATGCTAATTGACATGTTTGCAGAATTGAAATTCATATGCCAGCTCTGGCAGACACTAATCATGGGATTTGGGGTTAACCTAAATGGATCCTCAACTTCTTACCAAATAGAACTACATTTCTACCCAAATTGGTTGCTGTGAGTCTGAGGTAGGACAACTTGCAATAAACACTCATTAAATAATCTGTGACCATACAGACAAGTAATTGGTTGATATTAATTAGGTTACTCATCTGCTCATTTTATCTCCTGTTGCATGAAAAAAATAACAAACCCAACATTGTTGGGCATATACTGTGTCCCTGGCACTGTGCTAAGGGCTTTATATTTTTGTCAATGGACTTAATCCCAGGTACAGCCATAAGAAATGGCCTAGTCTTACCTCCTTTTTATACATTAGAAAATAATGGTTGAAAAATGGTGTTTCCCAAACCCCTGGGATACTTACTTATTCTCTGTAAACCACAGACTCTGAAAATAATACTTGGCACAACAAAATGGAAATATTTGAAAGACATTTCTATAAAAAAAAGCATTGCAGTTCATACTAACCTTTCAAAATAGGCAGCCAAAGAAAGATGTATGCTATCTAGAAAAATTGTCTGATAAAAATTATGAAATTTACTAAGTAAGTTTATTTCTAAGTGGGATTTGCTATAGTATAATGAAAATGAGATTTGACACTAAAGAAAGTTCAAGACTCCTCATTTGCAAGTTTAAGGTTTATGGGAAAGTCATGTATTCATTCTTAGTCTCCACCATCTCTGTGAAATAGAGAAAATAATTAAATCTCTTTCCAACCCTAAAACAACTAACCAAGGACACTCTACACAAACAACATGGGGCTATCTAAGTGTTCAATAAGTGGTATTATTAAAATTATTATATTAATTAGCAGACATTTTTGTGCTCCTACTTACTGCTTTTTCAGTAAAACATGTATTTCTGATTACAATGAAATTAAAAGAAAGGTACCACCATCGACTGAACAATCATTATGCTTATAGATGTAAAGGATTTGGCAGAATTCTTGAAAAAATTTTACCTGGGTAAAAAGAAAAATAAAATATCATTTTATCTGTGAAAGAGATGGCAAACTACTTAGGAAAAAAAACAGGCATGTAAACTATTTTCTCTGAAGAGTACTTTTGAGATGTCAATGGGATTTATTTTTTTCAGCAAACATCTTCATGACAAACTGCCTTTTGCCTTTCAATTTTGTTGGTGGTTGTGTTGCTGCCAGAGTATGTGTTGATTTTTGTTTAGTTTTATTGAAAGTATACATTGTACACACCATTTGCTAAATGAGGGGGCATCAGAGAATAATAGAAATCTCGTAGGTCTTAGAGAGCTGATTGGTACTCAGATACATTCGGACGGATTTTGTAACAGTCTTTAAAAAGATAAAAATTGTTACGTTCATAGGAATCCCATGAGATTCTTTTACATACTCCTTAAGGATTTTGTTGTTGTTGTTTCATATTCCTTTATCTTTTTTTAAAAAAAAGATGTCTTATCAAACTCTGTATTTTCAGAGCCAGCAGAGTTCTTACCATATTTTACATGCTTAGTAAATGTCTTCCATTAAATGAATGACTAGGACTAAAATAATTTTCTTCCATTTCCATGTCATAACTCCTGTGGGCCAAACTTGCCTGAAGGCCCCAAAATTTTCAACACTGAGCTCCCATCTGGTCTCACTTTTCCTCTCTGAATTGGTGTGATCAATTCTTTCTGGTTACACAGTCTATTGTGGTGAGAACTTCTAGAAGGTGAGCTTCTTGAGAATGTAAAACTCACAATCCAGTGTCCAAGTGAACACTCAAAAAGTACAATTCTCAGTGCATTTCTGGAATAGCTGATTTTTAGGCATAAATTACTCTGGTCAAAATGGAGATTTTTTTCTAATAATCTGTTCCATTGTGGATTCCTTATGCATTCCCTACCAGTGGTTTGCTTTGCCTGTGAGTATGAATGGACAATTTGATGCCTCTCATCTTGTATTCCCTCGGTATTCATGTGATAATATCCACATGTCTCTCAGTGACTTTTGCTGTAAAGGGGACAGCCAAAGGTCTACTGAGCACCAGTGAGAACCTGGGATCTTCATGTACAAAATCATCTGCTTTCAGGCATAGTTCATTCCCTTTAATGACCTCTGACTCGGCTTACCTCTCATAGCATCTCCTCTTTCACTCAGAATGATTTTAAGGGCACCTATGGTTTTCATTCCCATGAAGAAGCTGATGACTCACATCTTTTTCTTCCTACTCCTTACTTTCTTCTCCTAAACAATAGTCACATATATGCATTAAATCCATTTCCAAATTCAGCATTTACCAAAGAAGAGCCTTCACGCAAAATGGTCAAAAGAGTTAAAAATACTCTTTTCATTTTATATGAAACATTTTTTAAGGGTAGCAACAAATAACAAAGCCATGTGTCTTTTAATGATTCTAGATGGCTCTTTCCCATGTGATCCCTACACTTTTTTGCTCCAGATTCCTGGTGGTTCCACCTCCTGAGTATGTGTCAGTGCTATGAGATAAGTTATCTCTCATGAGGGAGTGTGTGTGGAAGTGGTCCCACATACACATTATCAAGTCCAATCCTTGCAATAAATCTTTGAAAGATGCCTTTTATTGCCTTATCAATGAGAAAACTGAACTGTGCCTAAGCTCCTTCAGCTAGCAAGTGGTAAACCCATCTTTGTTCTCAAGTCTGGTTGAGATCATAGCTGATATAATGTATTATGCACCACTGTTTTTTGATTAGGAAGATAGCGTTGAAATACGTGTACTTCTATTCCTGTGTCTTTCTGACCAATTTCCTAGGGTAATCTGGGCTGTATCTAACCATTGCTGATGAAATAATGTTTTAAAAGGTATTCTAAGGAATTGCCTTGAAATCGCCCACTCTCTTACTTGCCTGGAGGTGATTACAGTGTCTCTAAATGAAATTAAAGACATACCTTTTCCCTACTTAAGTGACCCAAGCACCCCTAAGAGAGAAGCTTGCCTGCTTAGCATACTTCAGGGGCTGCTGAATTATTTGTGCTGCACTACAAGGTCACTATAATTCCTCACTAGCTATCAGTTGTTTGACAATGGAGTGTCATCCATCAGCCTGTAACTTTCATTGCCAAGTGCATTCTATTTTTATATACCCATGAACTCACACATTTAGCAGAGACAGGAAGACGTCTTTCTCTATAGGATAAGCAATGAATTGTGTGTTTCATCTGTAATATGTTATTTTACAACATATTATTCAGAAATATCCTTTGCTACAGACAAAAAAGACTTTGAAAAAATTGATCTCTTCCTTCTTAAAAACTACCTTTTTCTGTGAAGGTTTGCTACAAAGAGCAGATTGAAAAAAATGCCTCCTATTCTGCCATTTTATAAAATACGTCTCAGCAAATAGTCATAAATCTGTCAGATATTGCAACCCAGTTTGGTATTATATACTAGGAAAATGAACTCAATAGCAATATAATCTTACTTTCCAATACAACTGAACTCAGGGAAAATATCTTAGGAAGAATGCAGGCATAGAGAGCAAATAAAATCTAAGCACCACAGATATAAAGAAGTTTATGATGGCATATACAACTTTGGATATTGGTGTTTTCCTTTTATTAATTCTAACACAAACCCTCAATCATATCCTTTTTTAATTTGGTTTATTATTTTTCCCTTTTTTTCTGAGAAGACTGAAATTACATTTTATCTCTTATCTGTGTTTTTGTTTGTTTAGGTTCATCTTTCCATTAAAAATATTATTGGAGCCCTATTTAGATATTAGCCAATTTACACAAACCATTTTCTCAGAGTTGACTCACTGGTTATCCGTATCATAGAGATTTATTGATTTCTTTTACTTGAAAATCAGATAGTGTGTTTCCATTTATTAAATTGAAATTTTAATTGAAAAGTGAACAGAGAGAACTCAAATTATTGGTTGGCAGTGTTTGACAGTTCCAACTTTTTAACTGCTTTGCCTTAGTGAGAAGACTGAGGTATTTAGCTAATTCAAAAAACACTATTCAATTTTTTAAAAGATCATTTTTTGCTGTGGTAGAGAGGACATGCTGACTCTAAGTTTTTTTCTCACCTAAGCCTCTGGAGAATGATAATCAAGCGAATGATTTAAAGGAGATGGAGTTGATTGTTCCTTTTTGGAATAAGTCTGCCCTTCATTCCCACTACACCACAATTCAGCAAGTATTTATTGAGTAATGTAGAAATCAGACAGAGCAGAAGTTTGGGAGAAAGAGTATGAATTAGTGGTAGTTTCAATAAGAAGGACCCTGGTTTTGTTGTGTGATAATCAGAGAAAAAAATGGCTCCTCACTGACCTAAAATTTAGAGTCCTTAATTTCACTCACTGTGCCTTTTATGATCTAGCTGTTCCTTTGCTCCCCTGCCTCATCACTTATGACTATGCCACTTTTCTCCTCCAAATTCCACGCTTCAGTCAGAGTACATTTCTTTCAGTTTCATGAAAAAGTCAACTGTCTTTTTGCCTACAAGACTTTAAACACTGTATACTTTTTGCACAGATTATTGTCATTCTTCTCTCCATCTTCCACTACTTCGTCCTTCCTGAGATCAAAGACCAAATACAATTTCCATGAAACCTTCATTAGATGCTCCATTCTGAGTCCCAGGGACTCCACTCCTCCTATCCTGGTTTCACGACATTATACCGTAGTTCCTTATTTAATTATTTGAGTTTCACAATAAACTCAGAAAGGGACAGAGGTTGCCTTGCCTAGTGTTGAATCCTAAATTCCAGATTACAGATGTCACCAATGAGAAGCATTTCAGGTAGAGAGGAGGACATAGTAAAAGGCATGGGTTTAGGAGAGTTATCGAATGTGCTAAAGGCATAATAGGAATTCCAGGTATTCTGAAGAAAAAAATTTTAATAAATGAGGTGTAAAAATTTACCTTGGAGTTATAGTGTATCGTAAATGCCAGGATAAACACTTCGAACTTGAATCTATAAGCAATGGGATGATATTTAACATAATCAGACTGGACATTGTTTTCTGAAACTCAAGAACTAAGACCATAAACATGCTACATGTGAGTGTATATATGGAATGTAGACTAAAAAAACACAAATTACATATGAAGCCAAAAATCCATATTAATATGAAATTAATATTTTTAATACTGGAGAGGGAGAGAAGATTAGCATCAGTGAGGCATCTGCTATGTGATAGGTAGCCTGTAATGTACCATCTCTTTAATGCTCACTAGTCCTCTTTGGGACAATCCACAATGTCTTTTTTAATATGAGAAAAACTAAAGGTTAGGGAAGTAATGCACATTAAACTTCAAAAACTTCAAATGCAGGATTCTTTTTTTCATTGTTTTTAGATGCTTAGAACATACCCTAGAGCTAGTTACATAATAATCCCTCAATATTTTTGCAGATTCAGTTTAATAAGCATGTTTATTTCATACGGTCTCAAACAACCCTTCAGGTAAGTAGGATTACTTTCTTATATACAAAACATAAATAAGATATGTCTTCATCAGCTTGGGATGTCATAACAAAATACCATAGATTCAGTGTCTTAAACAATAGAGATTTATTTTCTCAGAGTTTAAGAAACTGAATCTTGAACTTGAAATCTTGAAATCAGGGTACAATCATGGTCGGGTTCTGGGGAGGGCTCCTTCTGACTTGCAGATGAATGCCTTATTGCTATGTGCATGCATGGCTTTTCCTCAGTGTCTGAGTGTGTGTGTGTGTGTGTGTGTGTGTGTGTGTGTGTGTGTGTGTGTGAAAGAGAGAGAGAGAGAAATAAAAAGAGAGAGACAGAGAGAAAAACAAAGGGAGGGCAAAGAGAGAGAAATCTCTCTTTTTGTCTTCTTATAAAAGCACTAATCTCATCATGAGCATCTCATTGGCATGACTCATCTAAATCCAATTATCTCCTAACGGCCCCATCTCCAAATACAATCACATTGTGGGTTAGGGCTTTAACATGTGAATTTTGGGGAGCACAAACATTCAATCTGTAGCTTTACATCTGATCCCTCAACATTCATGTCCTAGGGTATGCAAAATACAATCGTTCCATCCCAAGAGCTCCCAAAATACTTAACT
The DNA here is from genome assembly GCF_047675955.1 of Chlorocebus sabaeus. Lineage (NCBI taxonomy): Eukaryota > Metazoa > Chordata > Mammalia > Primates > Cercopithecidae > Chlorocebus > Chlorocebus sabaeus. Next base: position 58,183,465 of record NC_132908.1, on the reverse strand, counting down.
CATACAAGCATCAACTCTTGATTCCAAAATTCAAATATCATCAAAATCAGAAGTGCATGAAAACTGAGGTATGATACTTCCTGAGGCAAAATTCCTCTCCCGCTGTGAACTTGTGAAACCAGGCAAGTTACATACTTCTAAAATACAATGCGGAGGCAAGCAAGGGATAGGCATTCTCATTCCAAAAGAAATAAATAGGAAAAAAGAAAAGAGTAATGAGTCCCAAGCCAGTGCAAAACCAAGCAAGGGGAATTCTAGAGATTGTAATGTTTGAGATTAACCTTGGTTGATTCTCTGTCCTCCAGGCTCAGTGGGGCAATAGCATCACCCTCATGACTCTAGGCCATGTCTTGCCCCTGTGGCTCTGTCTGATGGAAGCCACTCTTTCAAGGCTCTAACTGGCTTTGCCTCACTGGCCCTGTGTGGTAGTCCCCCACCGATGGATCCATAGTGAAGTCTTGTCTCCATCTCCTTTACTTCAAACTTAAAGTATTCTCACTTATATAATCTCATAAGCTTTTTACCAAGTCATAATTTACCACACTCTTGGTTTTATCTTCTAGATATGCTTTCTAAAGTTTCCCAATATGAACAGGCTGAGAACCTTTCAAATTTTTAAGACTTGGATCCATTTTGCATAACAATTTCTCCTTCAAATTATCTCTCTTCTTTCAAATTTTTACTACAGACAATCAGGAGGAACCAAGGCACACTTTCAACACTTTGCTTAGGAATCTCCTCAGCTAAGTATCCAATTTCATTGCACACTAGTTGTAACTTCCCCAAAACATTAGAACACGGTTCTTTTCCTCTTTATAACAAGAAAAACCTTTTCTCCAGCTTCCAGTAACATGTTTCTCATTTTCTGTCTGATACCTCATCAGGATGCCTATAGCATTAATATATTCAGCATGCACCTTAAACCCTTCCTGTCTGTACTCATTATCTAGTTCTAAAGCTGCTTTTACATGTTTTAGGTATTTGTTATTAGCAGCACCTCACTTCTCAGTAACAAAAGTTGTCTTAGTCAACTTAGACTTTCATAACAAATACCACAGATTATGTGGCCCAGAAAACAAATTCAATTTTCTCAGATTTGGGAGAATTGAAGTCTGAGACAGCTTCTGGTGAAGGCACTCCTCCTGGTTTGCAGACAGATGTTTTTTCACTGTATGCTTACGTATTCTTTCCTTAGTATGTGAGTGTTGAGAGATGTATCTCTTTCTCTTCTTAAAGGGACACTAACTCCATCATGAGGACCCTACCCTCATAAATCCATCTAACCGCAATTACCTCCTGATGGCTCTAGTTTCAAATATGCATTGGGGGTTAGGATTTCAACACATAAATTTTGGGGGATGCAAACATTCAGTCCATAATAATACATGCAATTGTAAGAGATTTGCCTCAAGTCACTCTGCTGGGTTCAATAGTGTCCCTTAAACCTGGGAGGAGGAGGTTGCAGTGAGCCAAGATCATGCCAGTGCACTCCAGCCTGGGTGACAGAGCGAGACTCTATCTCAGAAAAAAAAAAAAGTCCATCCAAAATTTGTGTCCTTCCTGGAACCTCAGACTATGAACTTATTTTGAAATAGGGTTGTGCAGATGTGATTAGTTAAGATGAGGTTATACTGGATGATGGGCTCCTAATCCAATATGACTTGTGGCCTTACTAGAAGAGGGGAAGAGATACAGAGACAGACATACACAGAGAACCACAAATGACAATAAAGGAAAACATTACAATGATGCATCTCCTAGCAAAGTATTGCCAGCAAACACCAGAAACTAAAAGAAAGACACAAAACAGATTGTCCCTCTAGGGCCTTCAGAGGGATCATGGTCCTGCCAATACCTTGATTTCAGATTTCTAGCCTCCATAACTATGAGATAGTACATTATTTTTGCTTCAAGCCACCTAATTCGTGGTTTGTTATAGCAACCCTAGAAAATGAATATAGACACAATTGTAGAAAGTGAGTGTAGCTCTTACTTCTGACCCTACATTTAATAATCTGTCAATATATTGGCATAGCATAATGTAAAAATATAAGAGTTATTTGCCCATAAAATCAACAGGGGTGATTTCAATTCTTTTTTTTTTTTCCTACCTCTATTCTAGATTCTTTTCATCCTCACATAGGTCATAAAATTTATATACAATAGTTACCACTTGCACGGTCTTCCTACAATGGTTATTGGATAAAAAAAATAAGGAAGAATCTGGTTAAAGTTAAACAGTACAAAATAGCAAATTAAACAATATTTGTTTCATGTTAAACTATATCTATTGGCTATTTTAACATTAAATGCCTTTCTTTAACAAGTGCCAAGTGCTATAAGTATTTTCAACAGCATAAGGATTCTTAAAATTAGAGAAGTGAAGAGCAACACAACCAGTAGCCTTACTTTTGTGTTCTAAATTCTCAGGGCTAGTCTCTTGACATGTTTTCTCCCTGGTATGCTGTGAAAAGAGGAAATAAAATCATTCTAGAGTCTCATTAACTCCTCCTTTAGTCTCCCAAGATGTTTCATGTGTAAGGACATGATAATGGTATTGAATAATCATACCCTGTTTTTCTAAAGGTTTACATTTCATATGTAAAGAACTTTCCGGAATGTTCAGTTTTAAGTGAAGAAGCTCAAATTTAATAATGACTACAATCCCCTAACAAGATAATTAATCTGGATGGGGAGGGTGGTGGTGATTGTGAGGGGTGTGGGAATGCTCTGTACTTCCCACTCAATTTTCCTGTGAGCCCAATATGGTTCAAAACATAAAGTCTATTAATTAACATTTTTAAAGGTAGTGAATCTCAGGATATCCCGACCATAAGTCAGAGCATTTAAAACATATTTTTTGGACGCCAGGCGCAGTGGCTCATGCCTTTAATCCCAGCACTTTCTGAGGCCGAGGCAGGCCAATCACCCGACGTCGGGAGTTTGAGACCACCCTGACCAACATGGAAATATCCCATCTCCACTAAAAATACAAAATTAGTTGGATGTGGTGGCACATGCCTGCAATCCCAACTACTCGGGAGGCTGAGGCAGGAGAATTGCTTGAACCCCTGAGGTGGAGGTTGTGGTAAGCCAAGATCATGCCATTTCATTCCCACTTGGACAACAAGAGCTAAACTCTGTCAATAAATAAATAAATAAATAAATAAGATAGATAAATAAATAAATAAAATAGAGGGGTGGAGTCCAAGGCTCAGTAGGTATTATTTTAAAGATTTTTGGATGATTCTTCTGTACAGCTATGCTGAGAACCCCATTATAGATCATTGTTCCAAGGCACTATTCAACATGTGTGAACAACTTGAAGATATGTAAGGTATTTTGTTTTTGTCTTTGTATGATATATAACTGCTATTCTGTTTGCACAGTATCTGCCTTACATAGTGTAGCAAATGAATGGACAAATTTGCATGTGTTCTTGATTCAATGGAGATTACTTTGGACACTCAACTACTCTCCTTGGAAGCTGTTAATATTTACCTTCTGCTTTAGCAGTGGAAGAAATTTTACACTAGGGTGAAGTGTTCAGTAGATGGATGAGCTTGTAGGTGATATAGTAAAACCCTATTAATATTCACTTGACTGAGAAGGCTTTGGATACAAAAAAGAAAGATATCTTCTTTTTCAGGATTGTAGCTTCAGAAACATTAAAGAGGTATAACTTCCTTGGAGGAGTAGAGCTCACCAACTCTGTGTTGCATGAGCAACTAGATAAGAATTAACATAGATATTAGAAAGGTAGAAACAATAATTACATGGCTTGCTAATGATATGATTATTTACCAAATAAACACAGTTATTCTACTGGCAAAAGTCTATTAAAACTAGTAGGAAAGTTAGTTTAAAAATATAGCATTTTAATATTAAAATAAATAATTAGATTATATAAACAGATTTAAATTTAATGCACATATTATAAAAAGCTCAAAATGTATAAACCTTAGTAATATGTACAATTAAAATTAATGATCTGGTTCTATAAAATAAAGCAATACTCTATGAGGCAATTTAAAAGGTCATTTTAGTAATTGGAGAGACAGTGTGCAATTCTAAATGTAAGACATGCCAATTCTTCCCAGATTAATCTTAAAAACAAATACAATTCTTCAAAAGAAGACATTGTGAATTAGCTTCTGAATCTTTTTGAAACAATTCTATCATTCATCTAAAAGACAAAATGGCCATGAGTAAACAAATTTTTTTAAAAAAATAAGACTACTAAAGTTTGCTAGTCTTAGTACTTTTTTCATTTTACACACCTGAGGTTAAGGAGTTAGACACTTTTAAATTGAATTCTTATTGATATACTATATCTGCAGGCCAAATGACTGACTTCTAAAGCAAAATCTCATTTAGTCTTTTAGTTACATTTACTATTCTCATTTACGTATATATTCCACAGATTTTGTTGAATACCTTAAAAAGCACTTTTACAGAAAAGCTGATAAGGAGACAATGATGGCCAGAGAGAAATGAGCCCATAAACTATGTCAAGTTACACAATGTAAATACAGCCTGTGGGCCTGGGGTTAGCTACCTCCTCTGATGTGTGTTTTTTTCCAGTTTCTTCAGCAAATGTGTGGGGGAATTTGAGAACATTTGGGGAAGTGTACTGTACCAAACACTGGACTGGAAACCAGTGCCCCTGGAATCTCTCCTAAATACGGCCACTCACTTTGTTTTTCTGGTCTCACTCATTCTATTCATAAATGGAGCAGTAGTAATCTATAAGTTCACATGTGTTTGCAATCTTTTTGAATGCATTTACCTACTTTAAGCAGGATTTCATTGTAAGTCAGAGAGAATAACCTTGACATTTAGATTGATTTAAATGCAAAGTAAATACCTGCTTGAACTGTATTTCAAAGTTTCTACAAAATCAAAGCATGAAACGAATATAGTAGTTTGCATGTATGTTATATGTTATCTTTTTTTTCTTCCAAAAAGGAGGGAAAAAACCCTAAGAACGAGTTGTCATTGGAAAGAAAGTACCAATGTAATTCATACTGAAAAGAACTCTAAATGACAAAAATGTTAATACATTATTGATCTTTCTAGGCATTTTTACAATTGGCTATAGAAGAAAAGTTGCCTATGATAGCAGCAAGATATTCATAATATATATTGGTGAATATAGGAACCCAGTGTTCTTCAAGTCAAGAGTAATTTAAATGCAATTGATTTTTTTTTGGTTTGGAATTTGAGGACATAAGTCATTCACTCTCAATTCTTTGATGCAGAAGTAAAGAAAATTGACTTGAAATTTCCATTCACAGATAACATAAAAAGCAATAACAAAATAATAATTTTTGCAGCTTTCCTCCTTTAATCTGTATACATAAAATATTTTCTAAAATATTACTTGTAATGACAGCATATAATTTTATCATATGATTCTACTATAATTTGTATGTTTTATATTTTATTATGGTTTTCTAGAATACAATTCCACGCTATTCTAGAAAACATTTGGAGACTCTTATAGAGAAATACTCACTCACATCCAGGGTTGTTCTCTTAAAATAATTTGAAAGGAACAAAATAAGATCATAAATTAAAAAATGTCCTTTAAGAGTAGAATCTCTTCACATTCTATCAATGGAAAGACTTGCCTTTTTAAATGAAGCATTTGATAAGCCATTAAGGTTAAAATCTTTAAGAAGACATGCTTTTCTAAGGAGGTTCAAGCTTCAATTTTCTTATAGATGTTGAATCACTGCTACACTGCCACAAATAATGCTGGGATTGACAAAGGACTTACGAGAAAGTAAAATGAAATTCTTGATCCTGGAAAATTTTGGAAAACTTTAGGAATGGGAGTAGAAGGGAAGGGAACTATTCAATTGGATGATTTTTATTAAGTGGCTGCTTTGTAAAGCCTTCCTTTTTTTAATGAAATGTGTAGTAAACTTGAGATTCCTCATGAGTCTGATAGAATTAGATTTGCTTTTGGTGGTTGGGAAGTTGAAAGTCTTTCTTCTAGGTAGGTGCAGATTGAGCAATGGCTCCCGTGAACATCTGACAAGGTCCTATTACACCTGTTATTGAAATTAGGTCTTAAATCTGTATCCTCTGCTAAATTTCTTTTTGTTTTGTTTTTTGGTTTTTTTGTTTTGTGTGTGTGTGTGTGTGTGTTTTTTGAGACGGAGTCTGGCTCTGTCGCCCAAGCTGGAGTGCAGTGGCCCGATCTCAGCTCACTGCAAGCTCCGCCTCCCAGGTTTACGCCATTGTCCTGTCTCAGCCTCCCGAGTAGCTGGGACTACAGGCGCCCGCCACCTCGCCCGGCTAGTTTTTTGTATTTTTTTAGCAGAGACGGGGTTTCACCGTGTTAGCCAGGCTGGTCTCGACCTCCTGACCTTGTGATCTGCCCGTCTCGGCCTCCCAAAGTGCGTCTGCTAAATTTCCTAGTTCATTATTTCAGTTCAACCACCTTTTATTACTTGCCTGGATTATTCTCTCTTTCTCTCTCTCTCTCTCTCTCTTTCTCTCTCCCCCTCTCTCCTGTTCTCCCAATTTAGAAGTTAATACATATTTCTAAATATTTCTTAGAAGTAATTGCCTTTGGAGAAGGAATTCCATTTATGTTCCTACCAAAATTTTATAAAATTATATCCCTGAACCTATTCTTACAATAGACAATTTCATTTTTAAAAATTTAAAGGGAAATGTGATAATCCCTATTCTTTCAGTTTGCTTTACACATTTATTAACTGTTTGCATTAATTCATTTGTCTTTTGTGAATTTTTTGTTTTATGTCTATTTTGCTATTGGAAAGTTTATCTTGTTTTCATTTATTTAAAAGAGATTTATACACATGAAATGTGTTAATATGTTTGATTTTTATATGTTATACATATTTATACACAAATATATCTTTACAAATATTTTTAAATTTTTATCAACTTTTCCCATGTACTTTCTGATTTTGATATTGTGTCACTCCATTCTCACACTGCTAATAAAGACATACCTGAGACTGGGTATTTTATAAAGAAAAAGAGATTTAATAGACTTATAGTTCTACATGGCTAGGGAGGACATACAATCATGGTAGAAGACAAAGGAAGAGCAAAGGGACTTCTTACATGGCAGCAGGCAAAGGAGAGAGGACTTGTGCAGAGGAACCTCTGTCTATAAACCCATCAGATCTCATGAGACTTATTCATTATCATGAAAATAGCATGAGAAAGACCCACCCCCATCATCCAACTACCTCCCGCCAGGTCCCTCCCATAACGTGGGAATTGTGGAAGCTACAATTCAAGATGAGATTTGGGTGGGGACAGAGCCAAACTAGATCAGGTATCTTGTTCAAAAATCCCTTTTGTACAAAGATTACATAAATATTTATGCATTATTTCAAGTAACATTAGCCTTCAATTTAGTTTTAAAATATTTACCTCATATTGATAATCTTACGTATATTGTGTGAAATAATAATCTACCATTATACTTCTTTCAAATAGTTGGCCAATTTCACAAGACAGTTTATTGAATTGGTCACTTTTTAATTATTTAAAATACTAAAATAGCTTTGTCTGTGTTGCATACTTTACTTAATCTGCAGCAAGTCTGTTTCTCTCTCCCTCTGCCATGCTACACTACTTTACATATGATAGCCATAGTTTAAGTTTCAAATTCTGGATGGCAAACTCCTACTGAATTGTATATTTCATTGATTATACTTGTAGATTGATTTTAGAATATTCCAAAATTGCTTTTATTATAATATTTTAATGTCAGAAATTATATTAGTTCATTTTCACACTGCTGATAAAGATATACCTGAGACTGGGCAATTTACAAAAGAGAGAGGTTTAATGGCCTTACAGTTCCATGTGTCTGGGGAGGCCTTACAATCATGAGAAAAGGTGAAAGGCACATCTCACATGGCAGCAGACAGGAGAAGAACAGCTTGTGCAGGGAAACTTCCATTTTTAAAGACATCACATCTTGTTAGACTTATTCACTATCACATGAACAGCACGGGAAAGACCTTCCCCCATGATTCAATTACCTCCCACTGACTTCCTCTCATGACATATGGGAATTGTGGGGGTTACAATTCAAGATGAGATTTGGGTGGGGACACAGCCAAACCATATCGTTCTGCCCCTGGCCCCTCCCAAATCTCATGTTCTCATATTTGAAAACCAACCATGCCTTCCCAACAATCCCCCAAAGTCTTATTTCAGCATTAACTCAAAAGTCCACAGTCTAAAGTCTCATCTGAGACAAGGCAAGCCCCTTCTGCATAGCAACATGTAAAATCAAAAGCAAGTTAGTTACTTCCTAGATACAATGAGGGTACAGGTATTGGGTAAATACAGCCATTCCAAATGGGAGAAATTGGTCAAAACAAAGGGGCTACAGGGCCTATGCAAGTCCAAAATCCAGCAGGGAAGCCAAATCTTAAAGCTCCAAAATGATCTCCTTTGACTCTATGTCTCACATCCAGGTCATGCTGAAGCAAGAGGTGGGTTCCCACAGCCTTGGGCAGCTCCACTTCTGTGGTTTTGCAGAGTATACACCCCTCCTGGCTGCTTTCATGGGCTGGCATTGAGTGTCTGTGGCTTTTCCAGGGACATGGTGCATGCTGTTGGTGGATCTAGCATTCTGAGGTCTGGTGAACTGTGGCCCTCCTCACAGCTCCACTAGTTGATGTCCCAGTAGGGACTCTGAGTGAAAGCTCTGACCCACATTTTCCATCTGCACTGCCCTAGCAGAGGTTCTTTTTAAGGGCCCCTGTGGCACTCCCATAGCAAATTTTTGCCTGGGCATCCAGGCATTTCCACACATCCTCTGAAATCTAGAAAGAGGTTCTCAAACCTCAATTCTTGACTCCTGTGCACATGCAGGCTCAACACCACTATTAAGGCTTGGGGATTCCGCCCTCTGAAGCAACAGCCTGAGCTGTTTCTTCGACTCTTGTAGTCATGGCTGGAGTGGCGGGGACACAGGGTACCAAGTCCCTTGAGTGCACACAGCAGAGGGACCCTGGGCCTGGCCTGCGAAACCATTTTTTCCTCCCAAAGTTACATTTTCACCATTGTCTTGGTGATTAACATTTGGCTCCTCATTACTTATGCAAATTTCTGCAGCCAGCATAAATTTCTCCTCAGAAAACGGGATTTTCTTTTCTATTGAATTGTCAGGCTGCAAATTTTCCAAACTTTTACATTCTGTTTCCCTTTTAAAACTGAACGCCTTTAACAGCACCCAAATCACCTCTTGAATGCTTTGCTGCTTATAAATTTCTTCCGCCAGGTACCCTCTCTTTGCCTGCTGTCATCCATGTAAGATGTGACTTGCTCCTCCTTGCCTTCTGCCAGATACCTTAAATCATCTCTCTCAAGTTCAAAGTTCCAGAAATCTCTAGGGCAGGAGCCAAATGCTGCCAGTCTCTTTACTAAAACATAATGATAGTCACCTTTGCTCCAGTTCCTGACAAGTTTTTCATTTCTATCAGAGACCACCTCAGCCTGGACTTTATTGTTCATATCATTATCAGCATTTTGGGCAAAGTCATTCAACAAGTCTCTAGGAATTTCCAAATTTTCCCACATTTACCCATCTTCTTATGAGCCTTCCAAATTGCTCCAATCTCTGCCTGTTATACAGTTCCAAAGCTGCTTTCACATTTTTGGTATCTTCAGCATCGCCCCACTCTACTGGTACCAATTTACTGTATTAGTCTGTTTTCATGCTGCCAATAAAGACATACCCAAAAGAAAGAGGTTTAATGGATATACAGTTCCACATAGCTGTGGAAGCCTCACAATCATGCAGGTGAAAGGCACATCTCGCATGACGGCAGACAAGAGAAGAAGAGCTTGTGCAGGGAAAATCCCATTTTTAAAACCATCGCATCTTGTGAGACTTACTCACTCTCAGGAGAACAGCTTGGAAAAGACCCACCTCCATGATTCAATTACCTCCCACTGGGTTCCTCCCATGGCATGTGGGAATTGTGGGAGTTATAATTCAACATGAGATTCGGGTAGTGACATAGACAAACCATATCAGAGAGAGTTCACATTTTCCCCAAATTATTTTAAATTTCTCTATTTTCTATAAGAAATTATAAAACTTTATATTAAATGTTTTTCTGATTTCTGATTTGAAAACAGCCTTTAAGCAGAGGTATTGTTTTCTATTCAACTTGCGGAATGAGCTTCCTGAAGCACAGATACTATCATGGACTTTCCCAGTTTAAAACATCTTCCTGGAGTCTCCACTGAAGATATGGTGTAATTTGGTCTTCAGACCATGATATTCAGTCCTTCGTTTCTTCTTCGTCTTGATCGCCCAGTGGTTAATTTATTAGAATAGGTTCAAACACAGGAGTGCTTATAAAGCACATATTCTTAAGTTCTGTGCTCCAGTACATTTAAAAAATGAGGGATGCATGGTCCTCTTGTGCTGAGCTCTACTCTGAGAGGTGGTGGAAGACCACAGTTTTTAATTTGATTTGTGCCTCATTGCAATGCCTTCTCATTGCATAGCATGTCCGCCAAAGTACAGCTTAAGTCCAATGCACTTTGGTGGACTGTTTAAAATGATGGCTTAATATTTATATAGCAGTAGAAAGAATATGTCACTATATCACCTAGAATAGTTATTCCTGTTTTCTTTCTGTTTCTTTCTTTTTTTTTCTATTTATGCAAAGCTAAAGCAAGTAGGCTGTCATTGCTTGAGAGAAGAGTACAGTAATTTCTGTTGTATTTTGAGAGGCTCTCTTATTCCTTGGAAAGAGAAAGTCACTGGAAAGATGAAGATACAATAGTAGCACTTACTTTGATCCCATGGTTCTTAGGAGTTGCTATTTATATGAAAAAAGGGGAAGAGGGGAGTTGCAAAGAGTTATAACCGTGGCATGCCCTGTTCCTTGGGACACATTTGGGCCATCTCAGTGCTGAGGGCTTGCTATCATTGTCTCTTAAGAATTGATCATGGTCTGCACAGGGATCTGGGCCAGTAAATAGACAAGGATCATCTATCAGAGTGTGCAGGACCATCATTCAATTGTGATCCTGTGTAATAGCAAACAATGTTGACAGTAATTAAATGAACAGAATTGGGTTTTCTCTATAACCTGCTATTAAAAGAGAATAGATTCCAATTTTGGACAGAGCAACTCTTAAGAGTTTGGGGACAGCTTGAAGGAGAGGAGTCTCAAAAGAAGGAAACTAGATTTCTTGCTAATAAATTAGGGGTTCATCTTATTAGATAAATCAAGAATTGTGACTTTACCTCATGAATATATGAAACAATACATATTAGCAATAATTATATTAAAATGTATTTAACAAACATTTTTATTGAATCCCAGGAAAGTCAGTGATCATAAGAACAGTGTAATTAGAGTACAGCTATGACTCAGTCACAGTAAAGTCAACCTTCAGCTTTATTGTACTGCAACTCTCTACTTTAATTGTGTTCTTTCTTTACTTTAAACTTCTTGTCGGGTACCAAAATTAATAGCCACTTTTAATGCTCACAACTTATAGCACACTACCTAGAATTTAATAGTAGGAAGTATTGTTGTTATTGTTTGGTCTGTGCTTCAGCCACCTTACTTCTGTTATATTATTTAATCGTTATAAAAGTACTATTTGATATATTTATTTTAGTATTACAAATTAAGAAGCCATGAGTTCAAAATAACTCATGCTTACACAGCTGAATACAAACACAAATCTCTTATCCATTCACCTATGTTATGTTCCTTCCCAAATATTAGATTAGTAAATATTTCTCGAACGTTTAAGATTGAAGGGATTATAGGAATGGGGAGACTCAATACACAGCAAAAAGAAACAATTTTTCAAAGAGTATTTTTAAATTGCAGTTGATTTCCTTTTTTAAAAACCTTTGAATCTGATATCTCTGTTTTGTTATAAAGAAGGTTAAATATAAATGAAGAGAAACTTACAAATTGGTTATAAACATAACTTTTGCTAGTGACTAAAACTTGGAACATGAACGGGGTGTGTGTGTGTGTGTGTGTGTGTGTGTGTGTGTGTGTGAGATTATCCAGTGGACAAACTCAAACTCAGAGAAGGTAAGTTACTTGTCAATAGTCACATAGCTTTTCAATGCTGAATGTTGTATTCAAACTCAAAAGTGACTGATGTCTAAACTAGTGTTCTTTTAGCTTTCCTCTTTGTGCTGTAATAACTTCAGAAAAAGTTTATGACTGTTGCAAATGTTCTTACTTGTCTCTCTCCCACGCAAAGTAAAATTTCCCTGGTTTCAAAGTAGTCCAAAGAGAGAAAAGTAGACATATTGCTATCGTTGGACATCTGACTTCCACCACAAGGAGGTTTGTTGACAATGGATGTTTAATACTTGACATTTATCTGCCATAAGAAAGTCTCACATTATTTATAAAGAATGAAGATCTGTTACTTGCCTGGAGGCTTAAGTGGTTAATATAGAAGTCATTATTTTATGGAAAAAGAAATGTTCTATTCAACCAGCTCATCAAATTTATATATCTAAAGGACACATTGTGTTGGTACCCAAGGGCAAAGTAAAATGATTCTGTAAAAGAGTAAAAATGCCACTGCAATTTTTAAAAGATAAATCAAGCAAATAGTTCTACTACCTATTAAATTTTAGAACTGTTTTTCAAATTGGAGGATAATTCAGAATATCTGAGAGAATATAGTAGTCAAGGGAGCATAACCTCTGTGCCCTTCTATTCCATTTATCGGGATCAGAGTCTCTCACAATCAGTAAGTCACTAGTTCAACAAAGAATTTGCAAGGAAACACCTGTGTACCTCAGCACTGAAAGTCAACACAAAACCTAAAATATTAATTCAGAAGTTGCAACCTCACAGACCAAGGTGCCCCACAGATGTGTTCGATTAACCTACTTTGTGGTACTACTCCATGTTGTCATGTTTAATATTTTATACTTTTTTTGCTAATATCTGTTTAAAAACCAAAATGTTATTATTTAAACTGATATAGCCTATTTATTTTTTCTACTTTTGCAAATTCTGCCCCAAAGTCAGAGTCTGCCACTGGGGAGGAGGCTAAGAATAGCACAGTTTTGGATTTTTTAAAAATTGTTTCCTTTTTTCTTTCTTTCTTTCTTTAAAAGCTGTTATTTTACCTTGTTTTGCTTTTTCACTCCCTTCCCCCACCCTCATTTTTAGGCAGCTGATTATTTCTATGCTAGAACTGAGAGATGGGGAAGAATGGGGCCAACATATTCTTATGTGACCATTTATAATTTACATTAAAAACTTCTTAATTTGGCAAACATTCACTGATTCTTTCTAAGGTGAATTATTATTTTTTGGTTCCTTAGCATTTCCCTAGACCATATGCTGCACCCCAACTGCAGTTCCCCAGATGGCTGCTTATTAATCCCACTTATAGATTCCCAGGCTCAGTTACCTTGGTTATTTGTACAGCGCTCTTGGGCTAGATCCATTTCAAGGTGAGATGGATCCGGCTCACGCAAAACCCACCTACAGTGAAGCAAAGTCTATAGTGGAGCTTATTCTCAATCCCTCGCTTTTGTTCTACTACTACTTAGTTTGTTAGGTTCTCATTTTTAGTTTGTTTTTATTCATACATGTTTGAGATACCATAACTTGCCTCCCAAATTCCAATTCTGTGAGTTGTTCTTAGAAGACTATCACTTGGCCTAGAAGAGAGAAGAATACTTTATTAACTTTCTCTAATAAAATGCTCTTTATAACTTCTATTTTTCATTAACATAAATAATAGCAGCAAATACTTATTGAGTGCTTTTTCTACATTAGGCATCATTTTAATTAAGTACACTGCATAAAATCACTAACTTAGTCCTTACAAAAATTTTATGAACTGGGTATGGTCATTTTTCCCATTCCACAAATTTGAAAACTGAGTATCAGAAAGTCTGAGTAAATTAATGAAGGCTACAGAATTAACAGTAACAGAGAGGGTGATGGAATCTATAGCTACTTAAACTCAAGATTTTCACTCATAATCACTTTACTGCACTGTCTCCTATCTCCCAATATCAATTGACAGTCATCTTGTAATTGCAAGTATTTTATATTTTAGAACATGTAACTTGTATGTGGCGAGATCCTACCTTCCTTGAAGACATTCTGCTAAAAGCATTATAGGTATATCTCATTTAATCACCATAAATTGAGACTAAGTATCCTTATTATTATTTCCAATTTATAGCTAAAAACTAAGGCTCAGAGAGGTGCAACATCCTGACCATGTGAACAGTCATTAGGTGGTGAATCCAATGGTTGGAGCCTGGCATTCCAACTGTACAAAGCTCCCCGTAACTACTCTAGACTGCCTTCTTCTAGAATGCTGAAAATTCATTAATTTAGGACGGCAGATACAACTAGTTCTTCTATCGTACCTAAGAAAATTTAAGAGTCTATTAAGATGCAGTGAATATATCAGTTTTATTTCAAGCTTTAGTTCAATTATATGAGAGCTGGTTATATAAGAAATGGGATCTTTATTGGACTACGGAGGGCAAGGTGAAAAGTATATATCAGTGTATCATCTCCCTCTCTATATATGTCTAAATGATTAAAAGGTTTAATAAGTTTTATAATAATCATTATTGTAACACATGGCATTATCCTATATCATATGATAGAACGTTATGTTGGAATGTTTTATGTTATTGCAGCTAACTCTTCTAGAGCAACAGGACACCTTATTAGAGTGCAAATTAGAATTGCATTAATTGTTTTTGTGAATGCCTGCATCCTGCACAGTAACTGGTATTAGCTAACTGAGAATGGTTTGGGACTCAAAAGGACATAAATCATGAATTCTCTATTGTAGCTCCACCTGATAGAGTAGAGTAACATTCAACAAAGTGTTTAATCTCTATGCTCAGTCTCTTCACCTGTAAAATAGATTGTCATTCCTGGCAAAGATTGTAGTAATTGTTACCTAAGATAATAGATACAAAGTAGCCGACACATAACATGTTTTAAAATCTATGACGGATTTTCTTTCTCTTAAACAATGGCTCAAATACTTTTCAAAACAATTATTGGAACTCTTTTTCTCAATTAGATATTACATAGAGGGTCATTATATAAACAGATACGGTTAGAACTGTTTTGGTTCACAAGTAAATGGGGACTTTCTTTCCACCCCACCAAATTCCTCAGTGGGCCCTCGTGTTACTTCCACAGGGCTCTTGCAATGTTTAAAAAATAAAAACTCTTCCTAAGTAGCACAAATGTTCATGGAACTGTAACATTATAATTTCCTAAATTTTTAAAGTATATCTTTTGGAGAATTAAAGGTGCCTTAGACAGCATAAAGCAACTTATGCTATCTAAAATTTACTCATCAGAAGAAAGGGTGATGCTTGGGAATTAGTCGTCTCTTTTGACAAATTTTGATATTTAAGAGAACATGCAGTGATATGTCACATTGCACACACATGGAACACACACACAAACATGCATAGTCTTTAGATGTGTTAAACTTTTGAAGATTAAGAAGATAGCCAAGTGATTGGGGTTAGTGGCTCACTCCTATAATTGCAGCACTTCAGGAGGCCAAGGTGGGTGGATCATTTGAGGTCAGAAGTTTCAGCCCAACCTGGCCAACATGGTAAAACCCCATCTCTATTAAAAATGCAAAATATTAGCCTGGTGTGAGGGCTCACACTTGTAATCCCAAGGTGGCTGAGGCAGGAGAATCGCTTGAACCTGGGAGCTGAAGGTTGCACTGAGCAAAGACTGTGCAACTGCCCTCCAGCCTGGGTGAGAGCAGTTAAAAGAAGAAGAAGAAAAAGAAGAAGAGAAAGAAGAGGAAGAGGAAGAGGAAGAGGAAGAGGAAGAGGAAGAAGAAGAAGAAGAAGAAGAAGAAGAAGAAGAAGAAGAAGAAGACAGTCAAATATATGTAATTAAATAGATTAAAATAAATATAATGATAATCTTGAATCATCTTGAAAAGACAAAGTTAGGCATAGATTGTTAGTGTAAACGATGTGCCAAAAGGTATATGCATATCCACTGCCTGCCTTATTGGCATAAAAATAAGTTTTCCTTCTACTTTAATTTTTACTTTTTTGTTTTTACTTTTCAGTTATAGTTTCTATTTTGATTTTGTGTATTTAGTCTTAATCATATTTGTCTATCACTCTCACTTCTCCCAACTGTCAGAGTATCCAGCAGTAGTCATTTATCTCCCTTGCTAATCTGGTGTCACTTTTATGTTGCTACTCAATATAATCACAACAGTTTTGATTGTCTATAAAATGTGCATAAATAGGTTCTGAGAGAGGCTGAGAATTGGAGTAAAGTGCATCAGCAATTTTGGATCCTCAAAAGCCTATTTTTCTTACTTTCCTGGGTCTTGTAAGTGTGTTTAGCCAGAGTTGACCGAGGAGTTCATTCATATACTTACCCCTTTTTATATCAAACACTGCGACAGATTTTAAGACATCAGATGCTTTCTTATCAATGTTATAGTGCTGCTGTACACATTGAAGAAGCAAGTGTGCCCCCAAGTCCATCACTACCCTGTAGGCAAGAGAGAAGAAGATAGTAGACAGCACTAAAGCCAGTTGCAAGGGAGCCACAGATTGGGAAATGGGAGACCTCGGCTCCTCAGTCCTTCCAGCCTCTCACTAATTAACCTCTTCCTAATTAGAGATGCCATTTTTAATTACCATCATTTTCCTCCTTAAACGTGCTGAATGCTAACTCTGTAAGACTCTGGGGTTCCATTATGTTACAACAGCTGTAAATTACCTAAGTGATTAATACGGCCTCTCCTGATACCCCTGGAGGCCCACTCTCCTTGGAGAGCAACCATGTCAAACACAGAGCTCAGCATCACGGGATGGAGCACATGTTCTTCAGGTTTCACTTAACAGAATGATCTAAAATGATGAGAGTCTTGCTCTGAATCTGGTATACCAGATGGTTACCAATGAAAGGCTGGGTCTCACCTAGCACAGAGAGCAGCGTAGATTTTTCTCAAACACTCTGTCTTGGAAGTAAAATCACCTTGCGGTGAAATGCTCATGACCCTCCTCCTACCCCTAAACACCTTTGTGCTGAGTGCTTTCGGGTACTAAATCGTGTTTCTTAGGGAGGGACCAGTGGGATAGCCTGCATGACATACCTCATGCCTACCTTTCCCAGATGATCTTGCATAATGTTTGTTCCCCGTCCCCTGCCATTTTTTATGTCCTCCATCCACACTGGTTTCCTAAATTGAGAATATCAAATTCCTTTCACCACCAGGATCTTTTGTCCACTCTGTTCTCTCAAGTGTAAAGCTCTACCTTTCTGTCTTAGCCTGATTACCTCCTGCCTAGCCCTTCAATTCATGTTATGGACATCTTTCTTTATCTGCTCCCCTGCACAATTTGATGAATCCCCTATGTACTGTGTTTTCATATCTAGCCCTTTTATGTCATTTATCAGGGTTGAAACTTAATGTCTATGTATTAGGTTGTTTAAATAATTTTTGTTTTCCCAATTCAGTCATTGGCTCTATAAAGACAGAGACCAGACAAGTTCTGGCCTACCATTTTGTTCCTACATGCTGGTGCTGTGCTTGATGCATAGTTAAGCTTAATAAATACCATTGAATGAATTAATAATTGGGATACTAGTTCAATTGCAGAAATTTCCTGACAGCAGCATTAAAGGAGACGAAAAACACTTTCAACTTGTCTGTCTACTAATCAGAGGCTATCTTTTTCATATAAATCTCTTCTAGAGATTTCATTATTTCTGTGATTGCTAATGATGTCCATAAGTGTTCGCACTGTTTTTCTTATTCTTTTCAAATATCAGAGTTCACAAGATTCGTGAAATCATTTTTTTTCTCTAGGCTAGTAGGGGTAGGATGTCATGGTTCCAGCATATGGGATGGTTTTATAGTTAAAGAGATTTAAATAAAAATCACCATTCTGTGATTGGAAATATTCTAGCCCCCAGGATCTCAGTTTTCTTATTTGTTGAAGGGATAAATTATATTTTAAAATTATTTATCTCATGAAAGAGAATATGGTAAAGAAGTAACTATAGGTCCAACATTTAGTAAATTACCTGACACACAGTCACACAGTCAATAATTAGCAAATCACGTTCCTTGGAGAGAAAAAAGAAGAGTAAGGTACAAACTAACAATCTGTATCAATCATTGGAGTAGAGAGAATAATGACCTCCTTCTCCCTCATGTACACATCTTAACCTCTGGAACCTGTGAATATGTTATGTTACATAGAAAAGGGGAAGTGAGTTTGCTAACTGACATATTTTAGACCTTTGTTCTCTGCAAATCTCGTGTTGAAATGTGGTCCACAATGTTGGAGGTGGGGCCTGGGGGGAGTATCAGGTTCACAGAGGCAGATCAGCTCCCTCATAGATGGCTTGGTGACCTCTGCATGGTAATGAGTGAGTTCTCATTCTATTAGTTCATGAAAGAGCTGGTTGCTTAAAGGAACCTGACACCATGTCCCCACTTTTCCTTGCTCCCTCTTTCGCCATATGATAAGCCTACTCCCCTTTTGCCTTCCACCATGATCGTAAGTTTCTTGAGGCCCTCACTAGAAGCAGATGCTAGCTAGCACTATACTTCTTTTATAGTCTGCAGAACTGTGAGCCCAAATAAACCTGTTTTCTTTATAAATTACCCAGTCTCCAGTATTCCTTTACAGCAATACAAAAAAGACTAATACATTAACGATTTGACTTTAAAGTAGAAAGACTATCCTGGATCACCTGGGTTAGACCCAGTGTAATAAAAAGTGGGTCTTTAAGTGTTTTTCTAAAAAGTGGAGTTCGGAAGCAGAAAAGTAAGTGTCTGAGTGATACACTGTTGACAAACGCTCTGAACCATTGTTGACTTTGAAGATGTAAGGAGGCTGTGAGCTAAGGGCTGAGGGCAGCCTCTAGAAACTGAGAAAGACAAGCAAAAGGATTTTTTTCCTAGAGCCTCCAGAAGGAACGCTGCCCTGCTAACATCAAGGACAGTCTTGATTTTAGCCAAAGGCCCATTTCATACTTCTGAATTCCAGAACCTAAAATATGACATGTACATTGTTTTAGAACACGAAATTTGTGGTAAGTTTCACATCAACAACAGGAAAATAATGTAATCATCCTCATTATTAACAGCAGAAACAACTCTCAGTCTCACTGTCCCCTCATATAAACATATATGTGTGTGTTGTTATCAGTGCACATTTATAATCACAAACACACCAATGAAAAGACATACCTATCCAAATGAAGAAGAGATAGTGAAATTATAAAGCAAAATGGAAAGCATTTTCTTTGGTGTTAGGAACAATCTTGATTCAGAGTGAATTTACTCTTCTCTTTGTACTAAGTTTTCTCAGTAAGCCAAATCCTACAATACTGTCATTAATCTGTTAATTGGGGCACTCATTTTATGGTGGGATCACTTTCTCACTATCAATCTTATTTCCTTCACAGAAGGGGCTTCCTTTCACCTTTGAGGTGAGTCTCAGCTGCAGAATTGTGTCCTTCATAAGGGAGAGGTCACGGTCAGCAGAAAGGAGACGCCATTAGCTGGACACATCTGCTTTCCAGGTGTCAGTAAATTCTATACTTGGCTCTTAGGTGGAAAGTTATACGTGCCATCAGTGAATAAATAGACCGGAGAGAATTAAATAGAGTTGATACTGGCTGGATGTCAGTCTCATATTAGAAAAAATAAAAAAAATTGTAATAGAGGAGAGTTTACACTGCTCAACCTTATTGAATAATTTCATTCTTTCCTTGGTTACCAGCAGATGGAGAATTTTTGACACAATTCAAAGTTAGAAGGGCATAGTGGCTGGAATACACTACATGATAGTTATGAAATAAATATACTTTGAGTGTTTTCTATAATAAAAGCTGAATTAGAAATAAAAAACACACTGGAAATGATGAGCATATTCCACACCCATTTTGTTCTTATATTTTCTCATACTCACAACTTTTTGTTTTAATATAAAATGATTAGACTCAGATGTTATGTCTTGGTTTATAAATGCAATTTGGTGTTTCTCTATACGATTAATGTATTACATTATTATATGTTGCTAAATATACAATCTAAAATGTAGACTTTTATGTAGATATTAGTTTTAACCATAATATATATTTTTTTAATTTCCAGATTCTATTACAACTCCACTTCAATGTGTCTCTGGTTTTCCAATATAACATTGCCTTGTCCAAAGCACATTGTAACAATCATTGAAAGGAAAAGAAAAAAAAAACTTTATTGTCTCCTAAACCTGACTTCATTTATCTTTTCTATATTTTCTTGTTTTATTTTAACATTTTCCCAAAATAGTTAACAAAATTATAACCAAGGAACAGTTTCAATAATTTTATTTTCTAAGATTTTATTATGAAAATATGTCAAAGGAAAGTTGAAAAAATTTTACAGTGAACACACTTGAACCTACCACCTGAATTCTATCAATATTTTGTTTTGCTTGTATTAGCATATCTATGCATCTTTCTACTATAGGTTCCAATGTATAATAATTTTTCGCTTTTCACTTTGTAGTTTTTCCATGTAGTTGCAATTTCTTAGCTATCATTTATAATGTTTGCCTAGCACTGATTCCTTCTTGTAAGCAAAGTAAAATATTCTTTTTAAATGTTATCGTAAATAATGTATTGAATTTAGAAATGGTTACCTGTATGAATAGAATTTACTTTCCAATTATACTTAATAAACACTGATTGAGAACCAATTATGAGCCAATCATTGTTAGATGTTATGGCTATGAAGATGAATAAAACACTTGTCTGTTTCATGAGGAGTTTGCTAATGCTAGGGGAGACTCCCATTTAATTTTATTTTGTGCAATGTAATAGGATAATTAAAATAGTAAAGTATGTACAAGATTCAGATATAGTGCAGAAAGGGAAATTACCAACGTTCTCTGGCCTGACCAGAGAAGACTTCACAGAAAATTTAACACCTTCATTTAAATTTGGAGAATGCAGTGGCAAAGAAGCTTGGTTACCTATCCAAATAGCTATCCACAATCCCCATTCTACCTCACCTTCTTTCTTGTTTGAAGTACGGTTGGTTGGAAGTGTTCAGGAGACAGACTTCTAGCTCCAGCCCCAGTTCTAGTTGGTAAATTAGATTTTCTCTAAGCCAATCAGGGTGGATCGTTTCCTTGATCAATGATAGATTTAGGTCTGGGCATGTAATATGATTCTGGATAATAAGACTAATTGAGAGGTTGCTGAGGGACTTTTGTAAAAGGTTTTCTTACTCCTTTAATATAACAACCACAAAGTAATAATTCCTTATTCATAGCATATAGCACTTGCAACTAGGATTGCCATTTTGGGACCCTGAAAATATTTTTCTATCTTTAGTATATTCTCCATAAGTATAGTGGAAAGGGGTATAAATATGACTCCTGGAGAATATCCATTGACTCAACCCATTTTAATCAACTCTGGATCCTGATTACCTCCAGACTTATTATTTATAAAAATTAGATCCCATTGTTTTAAAATGCTTTTAGAGTTGGGTTACAGTTGCATTGCATCTAAAAAAACAAAAAACAAAACAAAACTTGTTAAAACAAACACATCTGCTTAATGAATGAAGGGGGGATTGAGTGGTAGCATCCTAGGCAAAAGGGCACATGACAAATAAAGATGACACAGAGCCCTATTTATGGAAACATTAAATATCACCTAAAGCTTGGTTTCTAAAATAAAAAGAGAGGCAGATATAAGGCTTGAGATAGCGAATCGTTGTTCTGGTGCATAACAGGGTAAACCTTTTCAACGTTTATGTGATCAAAGTAAAGTACATGTGGCTTGAGGCTTTTGAAATATTCTACTATCTTGAAAATGACACAATTATTGCCCTCATGATTTTGCTTTAGCCTGAAAATTTCAGTGTTATTATAGCTCTGGCACCAGATCATAAAATTTTAAATTAGTAACTCAGTAATTTCTTTTTCAAAGGAGAGCACTTTCTTGCCATATTAGACTTACAAAGTGTGCATAAACTCCACCTATATAATCCATCAGGGTGACATGATCACTGGGTACGATATTTCCCAAAAAAATGCTGCAGAATAATTGAAAGCAGCATTCAATAATGCAAATATCATCAGAAAGAGGTAGGATGAGGTCATGAATCAAGCCCTTGGCCTTCTACTTATTTGTATTATCTTAATCAAGTTACTTCAACATTCCATATTCTAAAATAAGAAGTGCATGCTAAAACACTTTCTTCTAAGAAATAAGTTGGGAAAAACAGGCTCACACAGGTTAAGTGACTTAATTGATTTACCTACCTTTCCATTACTTTCCATTTTTTTCTCAATGAAAGTTATAAATTGACAAGATGGCAACCAAAAAAAAAAAAAAAAAAAGCACATTGCTTTGGGAAAAAACAAACTAACTAAAAGCCCCTGGGGTCCATGGGCTGACTATAACAAACAATGGATCTTACCTGGCTGAAGTAAGTGCTAATGTCCTTCAATGATAGTAAACATCTATGTGAATTCACATCTAATAGTGGTTTTGGAGACTCACTAGGTAGTTTGGCAACCACGGGTTTGAGAAAAAATAATCCATATCTGGCATTAACACAGACAGACAGACCCCGAGTTAGAACTCAGGATGTGATTTTTAGAAGCAAAATGATATAGGTTACTTAAATCCCTGCCTCACTTTTGACATGTCTAAGACATGACACTATTGATACTTAAATATGAATACATATGGCAAGCTCTTTGACCATGTAAGTGTTCAAAGAGTGAGTCTGATCAGGCTTAATCTCCAAGCAAGCAGTCCAGACACTGGGATTCAATCGTCACCTCATTCACCACCCAAACTGTGTGCTTCATTGATGTCTGGGACTGAGTGAAGGGAGCAGGTTGAAGAAAATCAAAAATACCAACCATTAATGGGCATATATTTTTCACAGTCCTCTAACGGCGTTTTCCACTTTAAAGAAGGTTGCCATTTCTATCCTGTTTCAGATGAAATAAAATGTAGAAAATGTGGGTGACTTGACTATTGTTGAGGCTCAGAAAATGATACCCCAAAATAAAGGCCTCAGAAGAAAAAGTTTCTCTCTGAGCTTCTTCTGCCCTCCTGTCTCTGGCCCCTCATTCTCTCCAGAGGCTAGCCATATAAACTAGAATCTCTCTTCCTCACAGTGGATCATGAAAACCAGAACCACTCTTACCCAAAGCAAGTCATAAAACCTAAAAACATTACTTTAATTCCCCCCTCCCACTTTTCTGTATAAAAACTGGCCATCATAGAAATTTTCTGACGTACTTTATTTAAGTGTAGGTCATAAGACCTTCCCATCCAGAAAGGGTCTTGCCTTATACCCGGAAGGAAGGAAGGTTTCACAGAGATGCCAAGATGAATCAAAACAGACACGCTTTTCTGGGTTTTCCCACTCAGTCTATTAGCATTAGATCATACCCTTTCTGTCCAATCATATTTCTACGAGGTTGTTCATACTCTCTTGAACCAAGCATAAAAACCAACAGTTCCCCCTGTATCCTTGGGTCTTCATTCTGAAGGCTACCAAGTCATGTCAAACTATGACCAAATAAATTTGTCTGCTTTTTCTCCCATTAATCTGCCTTTTGTCAGTGATTTTCAGCAAACCTTCGGAGGCCAAAGGGAAAACTACTTACATTATGGTAATACAATTAAGTAATTACTGCAGAAAGAATCTTTGTAAAGAGGGAGAGTTGAGAGAGAAACTAGGAGAGGCAATCCAAATAACTGACTGACGTGGAACAAGTTCCTTCATGAAACTGCTATGAAGACTTGAAATCTGCACGTAGCACATTCTCGGTGGGCTGGCTAGATTTTGAATGTACTGCTTATGCAAAGGAGAAAAATATATGCATAACTCAAGGCATCTTCTAAGCCCAGCTGCAAGAGGAAGCTAGGGATGACAGCCTCTTCTCTCACCACAGGATAAAAGCCCTGTAGCCATGACTAATTGCGCACACAGGAGCTGGGATCTGCAGAGCGCAGACATTCAGAGTAAAGTGGGTGGTTACGTTCACAGAGAGTTACTTAGAACAGTAGACAGTTAAAGACAGTGGGACATTTTTGTTCCAAGAATGGGAGGAATGTTGGAGCAGTGGGAGACAGGAGGGAGGTCTGGTTTCCGTGTCATTCAATTAGTAGTAATATACAAACTAGCCCCCGGGAACCAGGACTGCCCTGGTGTGCTTTTCATTGGCAATATACTTGAAATTTGAAAGTATTGAGCAGAGTAATATTTTCTCTCTCACTCTCTTTCTTTCTTCATCTCACTCATCAATTACCTGTAAAAAACTCTGTTTAAAAGCAACAGAAAGCAGTTCTACCTCCCTTTCAAGTAGCTTTGCTAAATACCTCTCAGGATGAGATTGTCTTATCCGACAGGTAAATTGGTGTTCCTCTCAATCTGCAGAAAAATACACTCTGTCTACCTGACTTGATGTATCAACTTGCTCTCGAGCATTTCAAACCATCTATGAACATAAGAAAAGTGTGTTTGTATGTGTGTGAGAGTGTGTGGGTTTCAATTTCTCACTGCCCACATAACATTTCCCCAGGCATATCTTGGCATAAACCAAATAAGCAAAAGTTACTATATTCCCTGTTAGATACAGGTAAACACTGGAATAACATCATCATTGTTATCTCATACTTTCTCGTGGAATTAACAACATTGTCCTTCGGTACTGGTTTCTGTGTTTGGATTTGCTTGTATCCTTTTCTACTATGTCTTAGGCCATCTAAATCACCAAAAATATTAATTACCTATGAATATTTGCTTATTGTTATTAAGTATTCTACATTTTTCCACAGGGGATTTGAAGTAGCTTTTGGATTATTTAGAAAAGGGAAATAATTCAACTCTAGGTGAAATATCCCAGCTACTCGGGACGCTGAGGCAGGAGAATGGCGTAAACCCAGGAGGCGGAGCTTGCAGTGAGCAGAGATCCGGCCACCGCACTCCAGCCTGGGTGACAGAGCGAGACTCCGTCTCCAAAAAAAAAAAAAAAATCTCTAAAATATATAGAAACTAGTTTATTATCTAAATATTTAAGAAATTTGTAGTAAAGAAACTTTATTGAGTGCCTATAACATGCCAGATGCATTGTAATAGTAGATAGTAATGCCTTGTAAGTAATAGGGAACTTGGTACCAGTTATCAAGCTAAATATTATTTATCATGTTGAGGACTCAACAAATATTTGAGCTGAAAATATTTACTCCAGTTTGGAAAGAAAAATAATCCTCAAAACAGACATTTGATATAAGCATATTATATCTATTTTGCAAATAAGCAAACTTATTTGCCCTGGTTCAATTAAATGTAAAACAAAATCTGAACCCAGGCCTTATGAACCAGAACCTACGCTCCATAACAATACACCATACTGCCTAATAGGGTGCCCATGCCCGACACTGGCAAAACAGTTTGAGAAAACATTTTAGGCGTTCACAATGCTCATGAGGACCTTAAAGGATATAGAAAGAGAGAATGAGGCTAAGTTTCTAAACTGAAGATATTCACAGGTAAATGAGACACATATGCTGCTCAACACTTACTCAGATCAGCAAAGGTGTGATTGAAATAAGTGATATTCGTGGAGGATTGGGTATCACAGATTTAGAACTTCGATTCTTCCGTTTTAGTCTTCCTTAAAGTGTGCTTTGTGGAGTACTGGGTCCAATAGGAGATTGTGTCTTGTCAGGCTGCCTACAAGCAGATCCTGAGACTGAGATTTTCAGGAAGTGATTTCCTGGCGTAATGATCTCAGAACAATTCTGTACCGATAAGGGAGTGAGGGAAACAGGAGAGCTAGGGAGCAAAGCAAAGGAAGGACATGGTTTTTACTGACATCTATCCTCTCAGACTGATCTCAAAGGAAACCCTGGAGTGTGAAGGGCACCAGAAAGTGCGAACAACTTCATGCCAGAAAGTTGGAGTTTTGCACCCCCTGTAGCAGTCAGTCATTGGCAAATGATTAACGATCAGCTAACAACCAACAGAACTTCCTGACTGGCAGAGTTCGCCGATTTTCATGGTACAAATACTCCTGTGTGATCAATGTGAAGTCACCAGCATTTGATATCACTGGATGCCAAGTTGAGAAGAGCACTTTTGGCTCTCCTGAGCTGGTGTGAGCTGAATGGATCCAGCAAACTACTGGCTGTAACCTCCTAGACATTTCTGAGAGGGGCCTTCTACAAGTGTGAATCTTTGTAGTAAACACTCCCAGAAGCTAGGGGTTGGAGACACCAGCTGCACAGTGTCAGGCAGGGCACCAGCAGTGTCTGCAAGAGGCATTCATAGTTGTTGGTTGCTAACTGGTTTTGTGGACAAATATGTCTATGTAACATTAAGTTGGAGGAAGATAAATTTATTTCTTTAGTGAAGAACACATCAGGTCCTTCAATATGCTAGAGTTTAATGTGTCCCTTCAGGATAATGAACTGTTTTATAGGGTTTTCAAATTTAAGTTTATTTGATTTTTTTGGGGTCCAGATTATCTAATATGTCTAGTATTTTATGTAGAAAACAGACACACACACATGTGCACACACACATTCTTGAAAGAGTGATTATTCCTTGTACCACCCGCATCAGAATCTGCAGGTTATTCAACCTGCAGAGTTCTAGGTCTTACCCCCAAAATATTGAGTCAAATCACTCTTGCTTTGGCCTGGGGATCTGTCAGTGTAACAAGCACTTTGGGTAACTATGATATGCCCTGAAATTTGAGAACCTGGGTGTTGGCCGGTTTGCTTTTAATCTTATGTACGCTAGTTCATCAGAAACTGCATACCTTGTGTTGAATGCCTTTCACTGAACGGAGATTTGGTGATATGCAACCCACTTTCAGCTGTGACATGAATCCGCTCTAGAAAATCTGCTTTGGAATTTACTGGAGAGTTGCTGCCCAACATACCAACTTCACATCCCTCTGCACGAGCCCTCAAGAAGTACTGCTTGATAAAAAAAAAATTGAGAGCTAAGTGACAGGAAGAAGTTTGCTTTGAAGAGGTTTTGTTACTTTACCAAGATTATGTAAGTACCAAAGACAGACTTAAGAATTAAACCTAAGGTTTTTTTATAGTACAAAATCCATTATTTTGATACCTTACCATATCTTTGAAATATCTTTATTTAACTTTTTAAAGTAAATTGAGGACCCGTGATTTTTCACATTCAAAACCTCCTAGTAACCCAGAACCTCAGTTAAAACAAAAACAAAAACAAAAAATCTACAGTAGACAGAGATAATAATAGACTTCAATGAAGGTTTTAATGAAAATATTTAAGAGAAGCTTTGAGGAGCTACAATTATCTAGGGAGTACAATCAACACAGCCCACAAAATAGTACAAGACTTTCCTTTTTTGCTTCATTAGTAGTTTTCATTTGTTTGACCCACACCCTTAATTGCAACGAGTTAGTGCAAATGTAGGATGAAAAGTGGGGAAAATGTCAAGTTCTCTAAATTGTAATCTTTTGGGACATAACAATTACCACAAATTTCATTTGGTTGTTTGAGCTAGTGATTATTATAATTTATGATAAAATATTCAGCAAATCACCTGCTGATTGAGATAGCTTGAGCAAAATAACTGGATTTTTCACAAAATAATTTTTATTCAATCAGAAAAAATATCCATTAAAAAAACAAAATTATTTAAAATGGGATGTTTTGGTGAGGTCAAAGAGTGTAACAATAATTTTCTGAGAAAGAGTATCTATTTTCAGTTGGGGATCTAGTTTTAAATGACTCTTTTAGCCCACTTTCAGGTGGAATGAGATTACATAATATGTATCTATTTTGGCAGGTTTTGAAATTAACGAGACTGTCTCAGAACGGAGATGATGGTTAAAAAGAGCATTAATGTTCACAAAAACCTGCCATTTTCTTTCTTTCTTTCTTTCTTTCTTTCTTTCTTTCTTTCTTTCTTTCTTTTTTTTTTTTTTTTTTTAGGAAAAGAAATGCTTAATAGGAAATATCAACCAATGGATTACTGGTTGGAAAGCGTCACACTGCACTGTCCCAGTGCACTGTCTAGTGGACACTGGAATTGAGATGACCCCCAGTGAGTCACACACTTGTGTTATCTTCTCCCCTTGAGTGTGGCTGGAACCGACTTGCTTCAAACCAATATAACATGGCAAAGGTGGAGGGATTTTACAAGTGTAATTAAGGCTGAAAGTCACTTGATTTTGAGTTCATCAAAAGCTAAGTAATTCTGGGTGAGGTTGACTTAAGTGAAAACCTTAAGAGAGATTTTCCAGCATCAGCAAATATGTTGTAAGTGGTATGTGGCAAGACCAGTGGCAGGGAACTGCAAAAGTTTCTGGGAAATGAGAGTAATCCCACTGACGGTAAGAGAACGGTGACCTCAGTTCTACAAATGCAACAAAAGAATCAAAACACTACCAACAACCAAATGAGCTTCAAAAAGGGCTTAGAATTAAAAAAAAAAAAAAAAAAAAAAGAAGAAGCTTGGTTGACATTTTCATTACAACCTTGGGAGAGCTTTTATAGAGAAGTCGTATAAAAGCTGGTCAATGTTCAGACTCATGAACCACAAAAATACTAATACATTTTTGCTATTTTTAGCCACTGAGTTTTAAGTAAATTACTGTGAATCAGTAGATAACTAATGCACACTACTTGAAACCATTAATGCATGCTCTTCAAGAGAAAACTACAAAAGAAGGTCTTCCTGTGGAACATGAGACCTGTTAGTCCTCCATAACCTTCTTCTGTGTTGTTCCCAAAGATGTGCTTTTTGCTCTTACCAGCTGAGCTATTTGTAGTTTGTATTTATTGCTCTTTTACAACTCAGAATTTATACATGTACTGCTTTTTCAGGAATGTCCTTTTCCATTGTGTTAAACCTTCATAACTCAGCTTTAGCAGACATCTATTCTTTTGGCCTAAATACTATTTATTCATTCTGATTTTTTTTTTCATGCATTTCTGTCCTCAGTTCTGAGTTCCTATGGTTGACAAAGAACAAACTCCACTGTGGGTTCAAAGGAAAATAAAGCAACTTAGTTTTCAGATATTGTTGGATATGTTGTTAAATAAACGTGAGGGCTATGAGATAGTGGAGCAATGGCAATTATTGTGATGTTCATGAAAATATATCCATCAGGAAAGTGGTTACAGAATGAATCATCACATCTCCTTGGCTACAAGGATTGGGTTAGATATGGGTATATAGTTCTATCATCTCAAATCAAGCACTTTGGAGAACTATTCAGAAGAAAGAGTTCCTGATTTTTCCATAACTGTAGGAAGTTGAGATACAAACATAGGGCTCTTTGGTATCACCTCTTGTAATGTGACCAAAAAAAAAAAAAAAAAAAAGCATAACAGGAGAAGATAGAAATAAGACAGAAATAATGACTGCATGGAGAAGTGGACTTCTCAGAAACATCATATGGGTATATACATAACTCATGCCTGCATCTGCTCTTGGATAATCAGTCATCTTTAATTTTAACTGTGCAATGTAAACCAAAGTTGATGATCCGTACCACTAAAGTTAAATTATTATGTAAGTATTTACTTAGCAAATGTTATTTGCAAGGCTGTATTAGATGTATTGCGAGGGCCATTCAGTTAAATTAGAAGTAGTCACTGCTTTTGTGGGATCACAAAGTCACTATAAAGGGAGCGCGTAACTTTGAAAAAACTAACAGTGATTAATGCAAAATATCGTGAAGGAAAAGTAAAGAAGAACTGAAAAATGACTGGAAATTAAAACATTTGAGAAGAAGATAACATTTGATCTAGGGATGAAAAAGATGGAAAGGATTTTAATGTATGAAAATGCGTAAGGAAATTGACTCCCTGTTTAGGCAATGTTGTTAATAAACATGAGGGCTATGCGATAGTGGGGCAATGGCAATTATTGTGATGTTCATGAGCATATATCCATCAGGAAAGTGGTTACAGAATGAAAACAGAAAGGCAATTTAGAACTCCATAAGGGCTTACTGTCACATATAAGGGATTTAGAGACAATGCAGTAAGATCAAACATTTATAGGTATTTAAGTGGAAAGTTTAGCCTCAGATGTGCTCTAGGACAATGGCCCTTTAACTTTAATGGATATTGGAACAACCATATATACCTATTAAACACAAAGATTTTCTGATGCACCTAAATATTCAGATTTATTAAATCTGAGGTTGAGCATATAAATATGCATTACTAACATGTACTCAAAGAAGAATGAACATCAGTAAACCATTCATGTCCCAAATCAAAAAAACTGAAAGAATGAATGAAAATGCTATTTATAACTACTTTGTGACAATAGACATACTCTGGGACTATTTTCAGTTAATCAAAATGTGTCCTATTGTGGTTAAAATTCCTCCAAGTGCAGAGCCTGAGACAAAAACTTGGGGCCAGCTAGTTTGTTGGGAGGCAGAACAGTGATAGAGAAGATGAAGAAAAGGATGGAGAGAGAGTGCTGAGCTGATTCATGTTGTGGACAGATTAATCACACCAGGAACCTGTAACTATGTTGCTTTAGGAAAATCATACTGATGGATGTTTGCTAGAATTTGTATGTAGTGCCTTTTTAGAGAGTCTTATGAATCGTAAGGTTTCTAACCAGAGATGATGGAGAAACGATTAACTTATTAATAAGAAAATCTGAAATTGAGAAGTTGATTGTTCAGGGAAGGATAAGTTTCATATTTGAATGAAATGAATTAGAAGTAGTAATAAGTGCAAAGATGCAAGTCTGGAAGAAGAAATAAGGGTGGGGATGTAAATTTTGAAGACTTTTACATAAGTATGGTAGATGAAGTCCCATGAACTGATTACATGACTCCAGAAGAAATAGAAAAGAATCTGGAAAAAGGAAACCATCAGTGACGAAAAAGAGACATGAGGACAAATCTGTCATTCTAACTTTCTGGGGGCAGGGAAGGGATATCTCTCGAATTCTTGTTTGCTTTGGACGTCTGACTGACCAGGAAGACAGAATCACCAACTACTAATTAAAAGTACTGAGAGCAGGAAGTGTCTTGCTTTCCAGGTGAGGCAGGAACCTTAATTTGTAAACAATATAAGAAAGCAGCCTCAAGACTGGGTTTTCAATGTTTTTGCTTCTCTGAGTTAATTGTAGCTTCTTGGAAAGGTGTTCCACTAACAGGGAGAAACTACGCTGGTGAAGCTCAAGCTGCATATAAAGGTACATTTGGGTCAATCATCCTACAATCTCAATCTTGGGTCATGGCATTGAGGCCACTTGCCCATGGAAAGGTGGTAGAGGCCTTGTCTTTTGTGAAAGTATCTGCAGAGGCCACATTGACAAAGGCCACTACATAAATACTGCAGGTGGTGGTTGAAATAACTACTCATAATATTTGGATCTATGCCTTTCCAAAGTTTTCTATGTATTTATAAATGTATATAATTTAAAAACTGGCCTAGCCTACTTTTGTCCCCATCTCCTATACTTTACCTTATTTCATAACCCTGTTTTTATATTATTGAATATAAGTATACTCTATTAGTCTGTTCTCATGCTGCTAATAAACACATACCCAAGACTAGGTAATTTAAAAAGGAAAGAGGCTTAATGGTCTCACAGTTACACATGTCTGGGAAGGCTCACAATTATGGCAGAAAGCGAAGGAGGAGCAAAGGCATGTCTTACATGGTAGCAGGCAACAGCTCATGTGCAGGGGAAGTATCCTTTATAAAACCATCAGATCTCATCCACTCCTATGATGTAATTACCTCCCACTGGGTCCCTCCATCCATATGTGAGGATTTTGGGAGCTACAATTCAAGATGAGATTTGGGTGGGAACACAGCCAAATAATATCAATACCAGTTTTTCAAAATTGTGTAAAGTTGTATTCTCTGGATGTATGAAACTGTGTTTAGAATCCTGCTGTTACATTGGACACTTTCATTGTTTGAAATTATTTTGAACTACTAATCTTTATAATTTAAGGAGAATAAAACAGTGATAAGATGTTTAGTTCTTTCCCATCATATTTACATTTTAGGTACCGTTGTTTTTAGGAAACAAAGATTTTAGTTCACCACAAAAATAAATGTAGGTTTCAACCAGAAGAATAAAAAAGAATTTTGTTTCTAAGTATATATGTTTGTTCACTTTTTTTGGGAAAAAAGTCTTTTTGCATTCTATATGTTTCTCTATATTAATGAGGGTCTCAGAGTTGAAAAAAGGGGTTACTTACAAAAGTGTGAGTGAGATTTGTGAAATCCACAAGGATAGTGAATTATCCTAGGTAACAGTGGAGTGCCAGTGGAGCATCTTTACAGCCCCTAGTCTATAAAGGAGGAGGAGATGGAATCAGCAAACAGAAAGCTGGGTGGATAGGTGGGGCTCCAGACCTGCAAATTTAGGTTATTGGAACTCCTCCAAGAGGCAGCTGTGAAGATTGGTACCCTTGCTTCATGTCCCATGTTCTCTCCAATCTACTGCCAGTACTCTACCTGATTTCAATGGAAAGGCAGAGGGCAACGTGAATAGTTGGTTTAAGCCAATCTCCTCATCTACTGGGGCGGGCTTGGAACAAGTGAAAAGGAAACAGAAGGAAAGGGTGAAGGAAATGGAGGAGAACTTGCTTAGTTCCTTTAATACAATGAGCAAATAAAGTACTATCAATATAAATAAAATTATGGGGTTAAAACATTTTATCCCTTAGTAAATTGTATGGGATAATTGAGTTATCAACCCCTGCAAAGAATATTCACATAAGTTAGTCTTTTATTCGTTCAACAACTTCTTCTCTCTGACTCTAAAAAGTTTTATTCTCTAATAGCATCAGTAGATAGTGTTCTAATTCTTATTTCATTTTATTAAAAAAACTATGGAGGAATATTAATTTTATGGGGTATGTCCTGTTTCATTTACCTCTGTACTATCACTCCTTCAATATCCCTCTATAGAGTTGATGCTTAGGAGTTGTGTGTTCACTTAAACATTTGTTCTCCAAAGTTTACATTTTAGGCGATTTTTTTTTAGATTTAAAAAACAATAAAATAAACACCCATATGCAACTTATCTAGTTTCCCTAAATATTAATATCTTGCCACATTATCAGTATTTCTATATGTGTATAATTTTATTTTAATTAATTAACCAACTATTTTGGTTGAATTATTTAAAATTCAGTTGATACCACCACAAAAATCCAAAATACATTAGGATGTATTTTAGGAGATGCATCCATCTCCTAAATTAAGGACAATCTCATATACAACATAATATAATCATCATACCTAAAATATTGATAATAATTTCAGAGTATATCCTAATTAATAGCCTACATTTCTCTTTCCACAACTGTCTCTAAAATATCCTTAGTACATTTTTAAAAATTTAGGATCTTGCCAAGGATCACAAATTGTATTTTTACTTTTTTATTGATACATAATTGTACATATTTATGGGGTACATTGGATATTTTGATACATGAAACAACGTGTAATGACAAAATCAGGGTAATTAGAATATCTATTACCTTGAACATTTATCATTTCTTTGTTTTGGGAACATTCCAAATCTTTTTCACCTATTTTAAAATACAAAGTAAAATAGAATTACAGTCACTCTACTTTGCTATCAAACACTAGAATGTAATCCTTCAATGTGACTATGTCTCTGTACCTGTAAACAACCTTTCTTCATCACTTCCACCTCCTACTCTTCTTGGACTTTGATAATCACCATTCTACTCTTTACCTTCATGAGATAAACCTTTTTTTTAGCTCTCACATAATCACTGAGAATATGCAATTTTTGTCTTTCTGTGTCTAGTTTATTTCACTTAACGTAATGGCCTCCTGTTCCCTCCATGCTGCTACAAATGACAGTTTCATTCTTTTTTTTTTTTTTTTTTTTTTTTTTGAGACGGAGTCTCGCTGTGTCTCCCAGGCTGGAGTGCAGTGGCGCGATCTGGGCTCACTGCAAGCTCTGCCTCCCGGGTTCACGCCATTCTCCTGCCTCATCCTCCCGAGTAGCTGGGACTACAGGTGCCCGCTACCACGCTGGGCTAATTTTTTGTATTTTTAGTAGAGACGGGGTTTCATTGTGTTAGCCAGGATGGTCTCGATCTCCTGACCTCGTGATCCACCCGCCTCGGCCTCCCAAAGTGCTGGGACTACAGGCATGAGCCACCGCGCCCAGCCGGTTTCATTCATTTTTATGGCTGAATAATATTTTCTTTTATATGTATACATAAAAGAAATTATATACACACAAACATGCACACACAAACACACGTACACACATACATACATGCTGCAGTTTCTTTATCCATTCACTCACTGATCAACACTTAGGTTGATTTCATATCTTGACTATTGGGAATAGTGTTGCAATAAAAATGGGAGTGCCGATCTCTCTTTGATGCACTGATTTCCCTTCTTTTGGACTGACACCCGGCAGTGGGATGCCTGAGTCATATATTAGATCTACTTTTAGTTTTTTTGAGACATCGCTATATTGTTTTCCCTAGTGGCTGTATTGTATTAATTTACATGTCCACCAATAGTTTACTAGTATTTTCCCTTCTCCACATCCTCACCAGCATCTACTTTTTGTCTTTTTAATAGTAGTCACCGTAACTGGGGCAAGATAATAGCTCATTGTGGTTTTGATTTGCATTACACTGATAATTAGTGGTAATGAGCATTTCGTATATACCTGTTGGCCATTTTTCACGTTTTCTTTTCAGAAATGTCTGTTCAGATATTTGCCCATTTTTGGGGGGCAGTTCATGTTTTTTGGGGGGTTATTCATGGGGTGTTTTTTGCCAATGCGTTGTTTGGTTTGAATTTCTTATATATTCAAGTTATTTATCCCTTGTCAAATGGTCAGTTTGCAAATATTTCTCCCATTATATAGGTTGTCTCTTCATTCTGTTGATTGTTTCTTTTTCTTTGTGGAAACTTTTTAACATCTTATGTATAAGATTATATATAATGTGATATATAACAATTTATTTTGCTTTTGTTGCCTATTTTTTATATCTTACTCAAAAAATATTTGCCCAAACCAATGCCCTGAAGTGTCCCCTCCATGTTTTTATCTAGTTGTTTCATACTTTCAAGTTTTATATTTAAGTCTTTAATCCATTTTTATTTGAGTTTTGCATATGGAGAGAGATAGAGGTCTAGTTTCTTTCTTCTGCAGATGGACATTTCTTTGTTCTCTATTCTGTTCCATTGGCTTGTGTGTTTAGTTTTATGCCAGTGCCATGCTGTTTTGACTAGTATAACTTTGTAGTACATCTTGAAGTCAGCTAATGGAATGTCTTCAACTTTGTTCTTTTTGCTCAGGATTGCTTTAGCTATTCAGGATCTTTTGTGGTTACATAGAAATTTTCAGATTTTTTTTCACATTTCTTTGAAGATTGTCATTAGTATTTTGCCAGAGATTGCACTAAATTTGTAGATCACTTTGGGTAGTACATACCTTTTATCAATATTGATTTTTTCAAACTATTAGCATGGAATATCTCTCTATATTCTGTGTTCTCTTTGATTTATTTAATCCATGTTTTATAGTTTTAATTGTAGAAATATTTCACTTCTTTGGTTAACTGTATTCTTTAGGTATATTTTTTGTAACTATTACACATGGACTGCTTTCTTGATTTATTTGAAAAATAATTGATTGATCACAGTTAGCGTACAGAAACACTACTGAGTTTTGTACATTGAGTTTGTATCCTGCAACTTTACTAAATGTATTTATCAGTTCTAAGAGGATTTGGTGGAGTCTTTAGGTTTTTCTAAGTATATGATCTTGTCTGCAACAAAGCTAACTTGACTTATTCCTCTACAATTTAGATAACTCTTTTTTATTTCTCTTGCCTAATTGCTCTAGCTAGGACTTCTAGTACTGTTGAGTAGAAGTGGTGAAAGTGGGCATCCTTGTCTTGTTCCAGATACTGGAGAAAAAAGACTTTCAATTTTTTCCTCATTCAATATGATGTTAGCTCTGAGTTTGTATCACATGAACTTTATTGTTTTGAGGTATGTTGCTTCTATACTCAATTTGCTAAGAGTTTTTATCATGAAGGGATGTTAAATTTTGCATCATTGTGGAGAAATAGGAACACTTTTACACTGTTGGTGGGATTGTAAACTAGTTCAACCATTATGGAAAACAGTATGGCGATTCCTCAAGGATCTAGAACTAGATGTACCATATGACCCAGCCATCCCATTACTGGGTATATACCCAAAGGATTATAAATTATGCTGCTATAAGGACACATGCACACGTATGTTTATTGCAGCACTATTCACAATAGCAAAGACTTGGAATCAACCCAAATGTCCATCAGTGACAGATTGGATTAAGAAAATGTGGCACATATACACCATGGAATACTATGCAGCCATAAAAAAGGATGAGTTTGTGTCCTTTGTAGGGACATGGATGCAGCTGGAAACCATCATTCTTAGCAAACTATCACAGGAACAGAAAACCAAACACCGCATGTTCTCACTCGTAGGTGGGAACTGAACAATGAGATCACTTGGACTCGGGAAGGGGAACATCACACACCGGGGCCTATCATGGGGAGGGGGGGAGGGGGGAGGGATTGCATTGGGAGTTATACCTGATGTAAATGACGAGTTGATGGGTGCAGCACACCAACATGGCACAAGTATACATATGTAGCAAACCTGCACGTTGTGCACATGTACCCTACAACTTGAAGTTTAATAATAATAAATAAATTTAAATAAATAAATAAATAAATAAATAAATAAATTTTAAAAACTAAAAAATAAAAAATAAATTAAAAAAAAATTTTGCATCATTGATTAAATGCGTTTTTAATCAATCAATCAATTTATTGAAAGTATTTCAATCAATGCTTTTTCAGCATTGATTTGTATTTGCTGAACCATTCTTGCATCCCTGGGATGAATCCCACTTGATCATTGATATGGTTTGGCTCCGTCCCACCCAAATCTCATATTAAATTGTAGTTCCCATAATCCCCATGTATCATGGAAGGGACCAGGTGAAGATAATTGAATCATGGGGGAGTTTCCCCCATCCTGTTCTTATGATAGTGAATTAGTTTTCACAGGATCTGAATTTGTAAGGGACTTTTCCTCCTTTGCTCGGCTCTTATTCTCTTTCCTGCCACACTGTGAAGGGGTGCCTTCTGCCGTGATTATAAATTTCCTGAGGCCTCCCCAGTCATGCAGAACTGTAATTCAGTTAAACCTTTTTCCTTTATAAATTGTGCAGCCTCGGATATTTGTTCATAGCAGCATGAGAATGGACTAACACAATCATGATGAATTATATTTTAAATTGGTTGTCGAATTTAATTCGTTGGTATTTTGTTGTGAATTTTTCATCTATGCTTATCAGATATGTTGGCCTAGAGTTTTCTTTTGTGGTTGTATCCTTGTCTAGTTTGGGTGTAAGGGTAATGCTGACCTTGTAAAACAAGTTTTGAAATATTCCCCCCTTTTTGAGTTTTTGGATTAGTTTAATTAGAATATGTATTAGTGCTTCTTTAAACATTCGATAGAATTCAGCAGTGAAGCCATCAGGTCCTGGGCCTTTCTTTGATGGGGGACATTTTATTACTGCTTCAATCTCATTATACGTTATTGGTCTGTTCAGCTTTTCTCTCTTCATGGTTCAATCTTGGTAGGTTATATGTGCCTAGGAATTTTCTCATTTCTTCTAGGTTTTCCAAATTGTTGGGATATAGTTGTTCATAACATCCCCTTTGTATTTATGTGGTACCAATTTTAATGTCTTCTTTTTAATCTCTAATTTTATTTATTTGGTTCTTACCTATCTTTTTCTTAGTCTAACTCAAGGTTTATTGAACTGTTTATCTTTTCAGAAAACTGATCTTTGGTTTTATTAACGTTTTGTCCATTTTTTGTTTCAATTTTTTTTTTTTTATTTCTACTCTGATCTTTCTTGGTTCTTTGTTTTCTGTTAATTCCGAGTTTGGTTTATTCTTGCTTTTCTAATTCCTTTAGGGACATAATTAGGTTGTTTATTTGAAGTATTTCCACTGTTTCAGTGTAGGCATTTATTGCTATAAGCCTTCCTTTTACAATTGCTTTTGCTGTATTCCTTAGATTTTGGTATGTTGTGTTCATTTTTTGTCAAGACATTTTTAATTTCCTTTTTGATTTCTTCATTGCTCTGTTTGTTGTTCAGGAGCATGCTGTTTAATTTTTATGAATTTGTACAGTTTCCAAAGATATTTCTGTTATTGATTTCTAGTTTTATTTCATTGTCATCAGAAAGATACTTGATATGATTTTGATTTTTTTAAAAAAGTGTTAAAACTTGTTTTGTAACCTAACATGTGGTCTGTTCTGGAGACTGCTCCATATGCCATTGAGAAAAATTTGTGTTCTTTAGCTGTTGAATAGAATGTTCTGTAAATGTCCATTAGTTTCATTCAGTTTAGGATGAAGTTTAACTCTGATTTTGTTGTTGTTATTGTTTTTCTTTCTGGATGATCAGTCCATTGCTGAAAGTAGGATGTTGAAATTCATTATTACTATTGTATTACAGTCTATCTCTCCCTTAGGTCTTTTAAGATTTGTTTTATGTGTTTGGGTGCTCCAGCATTGAGTTCATATATATTTACAATTGTTCAAACCTCTTGCTGTATTGACTCCTTTATCATTGTATAACAGCGTTCTCTTTCTTTACTATTATTAAAGTCTATTTTTATAAAATATAAGTTTAGCTACTCCTGTTCTTTTGGTTTTCATTTAAAGAGAGTATCTTTTTCTATTCTTCACTTTCAATATGTGTGTGCCTTTATGAGTAAAGTGAATTTTTTTGTACACGGCATATAGCTGAGTCTTTTAAAAAATCCATTTAGCCACTGTTTGTGTTTTAATTAGAAAATTTAATTCATTTACTTTCAAGGTTATTATTGACAGATAAGGGTTTACTACTGCCATTGTGCTACTTGTTTTTTGGTTGTTTGGAGATCTTTATGTCCTTTTTTCTCTCATTTGCTGTTTTCCTTTGTGGTTAAGTAATTTTTCTTTAGTAGTATATTTGATTTTGTGCTATTTTTTTCCAGTGTATCTATTATAGGTTTTTGATTTGTGATTATAATGAGGCACACATAAAACCATCTTATAGTTAAAACATTTATTTTAAACTGATAATGACATAACTTTTACCATAAAGAGAAAATAACAAACACCATCTCTATACTTTAGTATCATCCCCCAGATTTTTACTTTTCATATTTCAATTGACATCTTTCTATATTGCCAATCTCTTAACTAATTGTTGCAGTTTTATTTGTAGTTGTTGTTGTTTGTTTTTTGAGACTGAGTCTTGCTGTCTCACCAGGCTGGAGCACAGTGGTGTGATCTTGGCTCACTGCAAACTCCACCTCCCGGTTCAAGTGATTCTCCTGCCTCAGCCTCCCAAGTAGCTGGGATTACAGGCATGTGCCACCATGCCCAGCTAATTTTGTATTTTTAGTAAAGACAGGGTTTCACCATGTTGGCCAAGCTGGTCTCAACCTCTTGACCTCGTGATCCATCTGCCTCAATCTCCCGAAGTGCTGGGATTACAGGCGTGAGCCAAAGCACCAGGGCTGCAATTGTTATTTTTAACATTTTTGTCTTTTAGTCTTCATACATAAGATACAATTGATTTACTTATTCCAATTACAGTATTAGATTATTTTAAATTTGTCTATTTTCTTTCTTTTACCTCGGAGTTCAATACCTTCAGACGGTTTCTTGTTATGTGCTAGTGTCCATTTATTTTAGACTAAAGAATTCTCTTTATCATTTCTTGCAAGATATGTCTGGCGTTGATGAATTTCTTCAGCTTTTATTTGTCTCAGAAAGTCTTCATCTTTCTTTCATGTTTGGAGGTTAGCTTTGCTGGGTATTCTTGACTGAAAATATTTTTTTCGTTCAGTACTTCAAATATAATATCTCACTCTTTCTTGATCATCAGGGTTTCTGCTGAGAAACCTGCTGAAAGCCATATTGTGACTCCGAAGATTGTGATTTTTTTTTTCTTACTACTTTGTATAGTTATGTGTTTGATCTCTGTTAATTTGATTATGATATGCCTTGGGGAATTCCTCTTTGAGTTGAATTGATTGGTGATTTCTGAGCTTCTTGTACTTGGATGCAGTCATTTGTCTCCAGATTTGAAAAATTTTCAGCTACTATTCCCTTAAATATGCTTTTTAGGACTTTTTCTTTCTCACCTCCTTTGGGAGTTCCTAAAAGGTAAAGGTTAGTTTTTTGATGATGTTTCATAATTCTAGTATGTCTTCTTCACTTTGTTTATACTATTTCCTTGTTGGTTCTCTGATTGGATAATTTCACATGTTCTGTCTTCAAGCTTGCTAATGCTTTTCTTTGTTTGATCAACAAAGCTTTTTACAATCTCTTTATCTCAGTCATTATATTTCTTATTTGTAGGTTTTCTTTTTTTAAATGTTTTTATTTCTTTGTTGAATTTTTTATTTTATTCTATTTTATTCCTGGAATTAAGAAAATTATTTCATTTTCTATTCATATTTTCTTGTGATATCCTGGACTTCTTTTAGAAGATTATTCTTAATTCTTTATCAGACATTTTCTAGACCTTCAGTTCTACTGGGTCTATAGCTGGAGTTTTGTTGGTTTCTTTTGGTGTTGTCACATTTAATCAAGTTCTCACTGTTCGTGTGTCTTTACATTGATACCTGTGCATTTGAGAAGACAGTCACCTCTTCCAGTTTTTGCAGGGTTTTCCTGGTGTTGTTAGACATTTGCTAAATTCGGAACTTAAATGCAGGTCCATTGTTGCTCACAATTCTGGGGAAGAATTACAGTGAGCACCAGAGCTGAAACATTGTGCTGGAATGAACTCATCGTCTTCCCATTGTTTCCCAATGTGGTGAAGATTATAGTGAATATCAGGATTTACACACTGTTCTGAAACTAAATTGTTGCCCTTCCTCGTTTCCCATTCTGAGGAAGACTTATAGTGGACACTGGAACTTAAATGTTGCCCTCAAACTATATTGTTACCCTATCATTGTTTACCAGTCTCGAAAAAAAGTTAAAGGCACCTGAACTTAATTTTGACCTTTTAGTTGTTTCTGGGCCAGGGGAAGACTCCAGGTGAAACACCCAGGCTTTGTGGAAAATCTGGCCAGGGATTTGGATCTTCCTGTGGATCGTGTTCCCTGCAGCACTGTGGTACAGGACAGTCTCTTCAATGTGGCATCCCTGTTGATCCTAGAGCAGAGTAGCCACCAATATCTACATACTAATCACTGCAGTCAGCATCCCGATCTTTACTCCCAATTCATTCTAAGTAGTTCAGTCCTCCTGGACTCCTAATGGTTATTTTGGAATGAGACCAAAGTGGGCTTTCATGAAGATTTCCAAACTAGTGCACAGATTGAACATTCACTTTCAATTCTCTCCTCTCACCTTGGAAAACATAAGTTTAGGGAAATTCTTTGTGAGTAGCATCATGCTGGCTTGTCGGGGGGGTGGGGCACACTTTGAAATGACTGTTTTTCTTATTTGTGACTTGTCTTGAGTTTGTAGTCCTAGAATTTTCTCTACTTTTGCCCCAAGTTCTGCTGAATTCAGAGTGGTATTATTGTCTTTTATTTATTTATTCATTTATTTATCTTGACAGAGTCTCACTCTGTCACTCAGGCTGGAGTGCAGTGGCAGGATCTCGACTCACTGTAACCTCCCTCTCCCGGGTTCAAGCAATTCTCCCACCTCAGCCCGCCTCGGCCTCCCAAAGTGTTGGGATTACAGGCATGAGCCAACACACCTGAGTGGTATTATTATCTTTGAATAGCTTCTCATTGTATGTTTGTGGGGTAAGTGATGCCAAGAAATATTTTATTTCACCATCTTGCTGGTGCCAGGATCACACACTGCATTTGTGTGTGTGTGTGTGCATGTGTGCGTGTGTGTGTGTGTGTGTGTATCTGCCTCTTTATTTTAATAGAATAAAAGCCCTATCTTTTGTTCTTTGTTGCTTGTTTCTTGTGACATTGACTTTTTTTTTTAAAGAACACAGGATAGTTGTCTTATAGAATGTCCTACATAGTAAATTCATAAATCTACAACTGACTTCTAAAATTTCAAAATGCTTAATATTTTAATTCTTATATTACAGATTGAATGATAATTATATGCCTCAAACCACATTATACAAAAAAGACAAAGTAATAGGAGGAGGAAAGAAACAACTTTATAGTCTAAATATCAACAATCAAAAATCCACTAGTCAGCCAGGCATGGTGTCTCACACCTGTAATCCTCACACTTTGGGAGACTGAGGCAGGTGGATCACTTGAGGCCAGGAGTTTCAGATCAGCCTGGCCAACACGGTAAAATCCCATCTCTATGGAAAAAAAAAATTAGCTGGACGTGGTGGCACATGCTTGTAATCCCAGCTACCTGAGAGACTGAACCATGAGAATCCCTTAAACCTCAGAGGTGGAGGCTACAGTGAGCTGAGATCGGGCCACTGCCTTCCAGCATGGGCAACAGAGGGATATTTTGTCAAAAAAAAAAAAAAAAAAAGCCACTAGCCAAGAAATTAATTTACTCAGATGTTTCTAACATCCAACTTAATGTGTTTTTTGTTTGTTTTGCTTTGTTTTTGAGACTGAGTCTCGCTCTCTCGCCAGGCTGGAGTGCATTGGCAAGATCTCTGCTCACTACAACTTCTGCCTCCCGGGTTCAAACAATTCTCCTGCCTCAGCCTCCCGAGTAGCTGGGATTACAGGCACACGTCACCAGGTCCAGCTAATTTTTGTATTTTAAGTAGAGGCGGGGTTTCACCATGTTGGCCAGTATAGTCTTGATCTCTTGACCTTGTGATCCGCCCGCCTTGGCCTCCCAAAGTGCTGGGATTACAGGCGTGAGCCACTGCGCCTGGCCCAGCTTAATATTATGATATGATTAGAATAAGCTGAGTTACATGGAAACAACAATGACCATAAATCAGTGATTCTAAATATAAAACAATGAACTTTCATAATTTTTCCAGTGGGAATTCTCTGATATTTCCTTTTCCAAAGTTAAGTTAGATTTCTAGATGTTTGAAGGGGTAACAAGACGGCATGATCTTTAGTTAGGTGATGAGAATGGCATTAATAATGTATTTGAGGTCCTTACCAGTGCTTAATAAATACTAAATAACTTTTCTCTTTCTCACTATTCCATATAATATTCATTTGTTAGTTTATTCAGAAAAATTACACATGTTAAAACATTTAATCATAAAGCAATCTCATAAATTTGTATTACTATTATTTTCATTTTAAATATAAAGAAAGCAAAGTTCAGAAAGAGTAAACAACTGGTCCCAAATCAGCCAGCTAGTTCTCAAACAGGCACAACTAGTTTCTAGATATTGAGTTATCTGCCCTACTACTCTTAAAATTCTAGGAAAGAAATCGTACTGTGCTTCTGCTAACCTGATATATGGTTTATAATATAACGCTAAGGAATTTGGAAAGAAGTA
The DNA here is from genome assembly GCF_047675955.1 of Chlorocebus sabaeus. Lineage (NCBI taxonomy): Eukaryota > Metazoa > Chordata > Mammalia > Primates > Cercopithecidae > Chlorocebus > Chlorocebus sabaeus. Next base: position 58,139,865 of record NC_132908.1, on the reverse strand, counting down.
TATTCGGTCAAATTGTAAGGCCCTTATCAAGCAAATTAGAAGCATTCGAAAAACATTTGTTGAATAAATACTAAATAATTTTTTTTCTTTATTATTCATACTATAATGTTATAGCTGTGAATATTTATCACATTTATTGAGTGCTAATTACATTAGAAGTTTGTCTTCTAATTTGGCAGAATTTGGTGTTTTTGATCATGTTCTTTGTGTTCTAGTCCCAAGTGTGGCTAGGGAAACAGAATTGCAATTAAGTATAATTGTCCTTGTTTCCTCTCTATTGTAACTCTTTCTGAACACCTTACATTTGGTGGCAGAATGGAACTTTTGAAACATGCAATTTTATGCTACAAAATGACATATGATTAATTCTCGTCTTAGTCTTTCTTCTGGACTTGAGAGTTTTGGGGTTTGTAAAATGTTTGCAATATATCCAAAATCTAGGATCAAATGTATAGCTTTTTTGTATTTCCAAAGTTTTTCGGATATTGTACTCTTCTATTTCTTCATTAAATACATCTCTCAACTACCCAAGTGTCATAATTTTAAAAATTGGTTCTGCATGACACAAAATAAAACAGTTTCCATTGGCTTAATGAAGCAGAAATTTGTGTTTTGCTCAGGTAATAATTCTGGAGTGAAGCAGTGGTTGTTTTGATTCAATAGCTCAAGAATATTAAGATTAGATACTAAGGTCAAAACACTGTGACCACCTGGGGAGTATCGTTATATAGACCAACGCGAAAACTGGTGTGTATGGCAGAAAACCTCATGTGAACTGAATAGGTTCCTTTGAAAAGCTTTACTTGATCCCTACCTCATGACTTCTTCATGCATTCTTCTGGCTATGCTGCATGATCAACCCCAGCCGGAAGGGAATTTGGAGACCTTTTCAGTGAGGGACTTTGCTCCCCTAAGTAAAATCTAGGTAAAGTTGATTTAGATGAAAGGAAGACTGGATACTAGGTAAAAAGTTTAAAGTTTCTGACTCACCATTGATGAAGAATATATGTACTGAGCACCAACATCGTGTATAACCAAAGTGCTGAGTGAGAAGGAAATAGTTCCGGGTCACAAAACTACTTCAGATTAAGCTCACTAATGCACTAATCCTGGATTTGCATTTGAATTCAGAAAGCAAAGTGGAATAACAAGATGCTTTCAATTATTCTATTTCCTTGATGTTATACATATATATATATATGAAATGGGCGCTACCTAATTTGAGATGGTTGTTAATGATAAGTACTGCTTACTTTATCACATCTCCTGATACTAAAAGAATATTATTAACCATAATATTTAAACATTGCTGCATCAGCAAAATACCTAATGGGTTATATGGTAGATTCATTAACAATTTTCACTTATTATTGATTATCCTTCAGAATTTAGCAATGCCAACGTAACTGACTCATAGTTAATAAGTGGTTGGAGACAAATGGAAAACAATGCACTCATGTGCCTATTAAGTATAATTACTGACCAATGATAAATCATTGACTTATAAAATTTTGAAGATCTATAGAGTTACATTTTAATACTCTTACATACATACAAAAAAACTGAGACAGAACAGAGAGGTGACATTGCCAAGGTCAAAAACTAGTCAGCAGCATGAGCAGGAACAAAATAAAAATTTTCAGCATCTTAAAACAGGGCTATTTCCACTATACCACATCTAAAACCAGTTACCTTATCTCCAAATCCTTTCTTTCTCTTCTATATTTATTTCTACTACTGATACCATTATCACATCACCAGGCTGAGAATTATTGATCAAGATCCTCAAAGACCATATCTCCAACATTATTTCAAAGTTAGATATATATAAAGGTATAGACTTGGGAGAAAAAATAGATATTGTTATGCAGTGTCAATATCTTTACCTCTGCAGGTACCAGTTACCTCAGTTACATTTACTCATGTGTTTTTATGTGTGTGTATGTGTGTATATGTGTGTTCATGTAGTTTTATAAAAAAGAGAAGTTTTTAAGGTGAAAATTAGGATTACTACTCTACCTCTAACCCCATCCACAGTGCACACAATACACATATTTTCACACACACCCCCCACACATTCCTAAATATAGAATTCTTAATAAGTAAGAGAGTTCTCATAGGAACATAAATGGTATCACTTATTTACATTTCTGTTCCTAACATGATAAGAGCATATTATTCAATTTTATTATGAGGAAATTAGTTAAGAAAATACCAAATCTAAACACAACAAAATTTTCAGAAAAATAAATACCTAACATGGTACAAAACATGCTTAAAATTTAATTAAATTGTATAATAATAAACAATATTTCACTCTAATTGTTTTGTAGAATGAATTCTAGGTTATGACAGAGAATAATTTATTTATTATTTATCAAATAACAGGTACGAACTATTGGAAACACCAAACAAGGCACACAAAATGAAAATTTGCTTTTGAGTTTTAAATTTTTCTGACTGCAAACTTGTTTTAAGACAGAAATATCAAAAGCAAGTGCCTTGATTTCGGTGTTGGCTAAAATAAAATTGGCTTTCTTAAGTCTGTCACTATAGTTTTTTATCAAATTGACAGATATGGCCCAGTTAATTTTGTTTCTGGAGTTATTTTTTAGAAGAAAGTCCACTCATGTCTAAATAACTCCAAGTCAATACTATACATCTCGAAACCATTTCATCTATTTTATAACATTACACATACCAACATGTCATACTTTATATATTCCACATGCAACTTATATTTTGTAAATGCATGGAAAATTTTGAGGAATCAATTTAAGTTTTAATAAAATGAGCAAATTCATTTTGGATTCCTGTGTTAAAAAAAGAGGCAAATACGCTTTAACAATTTGTCATTCTCAGTGAAGCTCTCAATACAGACTAACATGGTTTTGGAATTAGGGCTACAGATCACTACCATAGGTATACATTTTCTTTTATCAACTAATACTAATTAATTTAAATGTGATTTATCTAAAGCAGTCACTCAATTTTCTATAAAGAACTTCAGAGGAGAATCACTTTCAAAATTTCAGGAATATACACTCAAAGATGCGTTTTCAGAAAAAATATAGTCTGTGACTTTTTTTTCCAATCGAAGAACTGTCTATTTAGATTGTCTGGGTAAACTTACCAATAAAATTCAAATAAGTGAACTTTAAAAAGTAATTTCTAAGTAATATAAATTGGTGAATTTATATCATTGCAGGGATGTTGTCCTAATACGTTAATAAAGTAATTGTGTGTCATTCACTATAAGAGCTCACATTATTAACAACTCTTAAAAGGAATACAAAATTTGAAATTTTGACAAGTCTAAAAATGGTGCTAAAGAAAATCTTATTACATTGCAACGTTGAATGCTGGCAGGCATTCATACAAATAAAAACAAAAGTGTTAAGAATATTGACAGAAGATGAATGTATCCCTTGGAGGAGGCACCAATATTTAATGATTATCTACTATATAACAGACATTGAAACAGGCATCTGCATCCTTTCATTCAGTGAGATAAATTAAATACCATGTAAGGAGATATTTGTTTTGGAAATATTATTTAATCTTTCCCAATGTCACACAGTAACGAAACAATGGACCTGAGATTTGAACTCAACACTTCTATGGCACCATCAGCTAATTCTTATTTTTCTTCAAATATGTCATTCAGACTTTCTTCACTATAGTGAAAAGGCAATCTTGTAAACATAACATGGACAGAATATTAACTTGGATTTAGTTAGGAGATTATATTAATGCACATTTCATCAGAGCTTCATTACTTTTATGGTTATATTGGGGAACTATGAAAAAAGAATTAAAGAAATTTAAATCATTTGGCCCACATTATATAGTCCCCAACCCCTATTATACAATTATTAATTAATTAATTAACACAAGGCAAAGTCTTACCTAGTCTTTTGTTATTTATTTTTTAATGGAATCCATAGATTTGAAAGTTTTGAGAAAAGACTTAGGATTTAGCAGACTTTTTTTTGTTACATTGGAAATAACTCAGCTCTTAAAAAACTCATTAGGACATTTAAAGATGTGTCCTTATTTAGATACAAGCCATGGCTTAAAAATAACTAGCTTAAATTTATATTTCTTTCCTATTTTTAAATTGTTTTGGATTTTTATGGGTACATATTTGTTGCATATTTCTTTCCTTTTTAAATGTCTATTATAGGTAAAGCCTAGTAAGATAAGGAGCTACTAACCAAATCTAATATCCCTTTGACAGTGACAGTAATCTAACTTTGGAGTAAATACCAGAAAAAAGCACATTACCACTGATCACAATAATTTCCATGACAATATAGATTTTGTGATAAAATATAATAACATAAGTATTTATTTTTACAGCATCAATTGTATGATTTAACGTAGCAGAGGTTTCCTTGAGAAACACTTACTTTTCCAAATCCAGCCTTAAACATGTATGAATTACTTCCAGATTTTTCTGTTTTGCTAGGTAATGATTCCCCTCATTTGTATTTGATAAAGTAAATGTGATAAATGCAAAGGGGCTTAATTATTATGGAATTCATTTCACTGTGATGATCTGTGGTTGTCAAGATTCAATCTAGTCTTAAATGTTAATAAGGCCCCCGTCTACAGCAAATTCTAAGTGAAGGAAGTTTGAGCTAGAATGTGAGGAGAAGATTATGGTAGTTAATAGAAATAAAGTAGAATTTGAATTATTTTTATGTGTGCTCATTTTTGTATTCGAATTTTTTCAAAATTTATTGTTTTTAGTACTAAGAATGGAAATTTATGATGTTGGAAAGGAGAGGAGCCTGAACCTCCTAGGTTCAACCTCCATGCTAGTACCAACAATGAATGGCAAGTGTGTTGGTCTCAGCAAAGAAATTACTCACCTTCTCCATCTCTCCTACTTTATCCTTCTCTAAAGAAGGATGCTAATTGTGGGGCATGAATAAAAATGAAACACAAATGTAGAAGATGGAGCTTTTGGTGTGAGTGGGGAGAACTAACTCAGTCTCTCTCTCCCCATCTCTTTCTTTTACTTTCTCTTTTCCCTTCTCTCCTGAATTGTCAGTGTAATGTTTGGATTTCAGGGGTTGCTTCTCTCTAGGTATTGCTTTATGCAGTAAGATGTGTCTGGATCTGCCTCCTGCTCATCAGAGACCTTGCTTTGGAAATACCTAAGAATATGAGCATTACTAGGACTTTGCTCAAGATTTCATGGGAAACTTACTTCACTTTATCCATTTACCATTGGATTTATTCTCTAAATAATGTTTATTACTGAAGTAAGAGGATCATAGGCAGCATTTGCCAAGTGTGATATAAACAAAATAACAAAAAATAAAACTTTCATTAAAGAGTCTCCAACCTAATGCACCTTTAGGTTGCCTCAGGTAGTTTTCCCAAAAAATACTTGTATAAATATATTTATAAATATATCCTTATGTGCTAATGTGCTATAGCAACTATTTCTGTTGTAGTGTGATTCATAGAATTGGAATTTACTAATAAATAGGTAAGTATGTTTAAAATTTTGAATATCTCTAAGCTGACTTCAATTTATTTAATTATTAATATTATTTTGCCAATTGCGCAGCTGCTACAATGTTTGAGCAACCTAGAAAATTTCTTTGACAAAATCTGGACATATTTTAGAGAAGAGAAACAGCACAGACCACAAATCTGCCATCTAGTGTGCCACATAGTTTTGGTCTCCATATGTTACATTTTATACCAAAATAAATAATCATATTCACACTCAGCCTTCAGGATAGAAAGAGTCCATTAGAGATCCAAATTGCAATTGTGATTATGTGTGAAATTATTTTGTATTTGTTGTTAGGGATGTGACATTATAATTCCTTGTTTAGTATGATTTCCTCGAAATGTTCTGAATCATTACCTTGTACATACTAAGAAACATGCATCAGAATAGGGTATACCTAAGATTTTTTTAAAAACTGAAAGCTAAGGTATAGCTGCTGAATAAAATTGACCTTTCTTTTCTCTTTCTCTTAATTTCAACATAATATGAAATTCAGAAAATATTTACATTTGCTAAAGATATAGGATTTGTATCATTTATTTGTTCAGTTAATAATTTGTTATAATCATTATCGATTCTAAACTATACTAAATATTGAGAACTCAGAGAAAAGAGAACATCTCTACTGCTTAGGAGTGCATTGTACATTTCTTAACCAAAGTAGCTTCAACACAATGAGTAGAAAGTTTAGATGACGAAATCAGAGAAAAGGGGTTCTCACTCTGCCTCACAAGGCATCAGGCAAAGGATATATTAGAATTATCCAGTTAGATAACGGTAGAAAAATCACCTCATAGAGAAAACACAAGGTGTAGAAACGTATTAAGATTTGAGAGAGAGAAATGAATGCTTGAGGAACTTCACATAAAGGTATATAAAATGCTTCGAACTGTACAAAGCAGTAAGTCATTGCTTACTAAATATTTTTTACTGTTATCACCATCATTATCATTATGTAAGTTGTAGTAGTATTTATTTAATCTTCCCCCAAAATACTGTGTGTCAAAAACATTTAATAACCATTTCGCAAACGAGAAAACTGAGGCACAAACATTAGGTAACTTTTTCAAAGTCACATCACTGATGAGTGGGGAGAGGGGATAAGAACTCAGGCTGTGAGTGGCTCCATTTCAGGACTCATAGAGAAAAGTTATTGGAAATGCAACAGATTATGAAATAAGTTACAAACAAATGTCAGGACATTAGCCTTTAGATCATAGAAGTTTCTGAAAGGTATCATGCATAACAGTGTATGTTCTGGTATGTACTGCCATGTGGAGTACCTACTGATGTAGGGGCCAAAAGAGTCAGGCAGATCAGATCAGATTGCTATTGCAGCAATCCAAGGGAGAATTCATGAGGGTCTGAACCAAGAAAAGGACTATAGCAAAGAATGAGTAGATTTCAGAGATATATAAATTTAATTGATGAGAATTGAGATTGCATGTAGAAAGTGGAAACCATTAACTGAGCTGGAGAATTTGAAACTGGAAAATGTCTTAACTTTTAAAGAAATGGGAATGCTTATTCCCAGAGCACATTGTATTTCAATTCAAAATGCATTCTCATCATTTTTCACTGATTATGTTCCAGAAACTAATTGCTTCTTAAGGGTTAATGTAAGTGGTAAGATAGACACCATGATTAATATTTAAGAGTCAAACTTACATTTGGTTTCAGGAAAAAGCACATGTTTACTCCAATTGAGATTCCTGTATAACTATAAAGTCAGTCAAAATAAACAATTTTGCAGAGATTTTTGTTTGTTTATTCTAGTCAAAATTGTTTTGTTCTGGGTGTTTTGACGCTATCCAATACACTTCTAGGTGACAATCTGAAGATTTGCTAATCAAGATAAAATCACTGATCTTACATTTTGTTCCCCATAGAGTCTTTATTTTACATTAGTAAAAGCCTTGTTCACAATTCAGGTTCTAATTTAGAACCAAGTAGAGTTCTATACTTTGGTCTCCAAATCACTTTAAACCTGAAATTCTCTAGATATCTTTATGGTAAAGTTTGTGAGACTTGTTTCAACCAGTTTTCTTCCAATCATAGTCATAAAAATTGTATTTTTTGTGTCTACAAATAAGTGACTTAAATATACATGGAAACAAGTCTTAATTCTTAGTTCCATATTGCATTGATTTTCCTATAATGTTCTGTTGATATTTAAAATACATATTAAAACAGTTGCATTATCATTATTTTTCATCAGTCTACTTGAATATTTCATTGCCAAATACACTAATAAAAACAAACTATTGAGCAATAAAATTGTAATATTGAATATCTGGATATTTAAATCTGAGAAATTTTTTTTTGAGTTTGGAAAAAGTCTGCATTCTTCATTTTTTAAGAAACTACATTTGCATAAAAAATTCCTCCTTCATTTAGCATTACATATGTATATATACATATATAATAGTATATCTATTAGCACTTCAACATTGTTGAAAGGTGAGGCAAATATGGGAATTAAAATGAGACCCAATTTTCTGATTTTCTTCTTAATAAACACTAAGGCAAATACACACAGCCTCAAAAATCATATATAATAAGAAATACAGTTTTAGAACAATTGATCGAATATTTAAAGATTAGAGAATCTTTATTTTAAGCAAATCAGATGGTTCAGGAAACTTCTCCAGGAGGCCTTGAACAGACTCATTCTCTCCTCTTTCTCACTTGTAATTCTCAAGGATAACTGTAGAATGTGCTGAGAATGTAATATCTTGAGATAGGAGGACAACTCACTGGAACAGCCCTGGCTCTGCTTCAGGGCCCTCTAGCAGCAGAATATCCTTCAGTGTTTGGTCCAGTGTTTCATGTTTCACCTGAGGAATATAACCCAGGGTAGGCTGCCCTTTCAGGGTTCCTCATCTGTGATCCAGGTAAGTCACATTCAATCAAGTCTCCAAACGCCTCAAGCAGCTTCCCTAGCCTTGGAGAACCAGCTCGCCCTGACTCCTCTGTTTCTGTTGTCTCTTGCTGCATATCTGGAAGAAATACATTTGTTTCATGTAACTTCCTGCCTATGTGTTCTCTATCACTAGACTCAGGTAAGTTGGTAACCAGTGCACAGTGAACTTGCTTCATGTCACTTTGAAGCAGTGAACTTGCTTCATGTCACTTTGAATGAAGGAACTATAAATAAAATATATATCTATAATTAGACATAGATATTAAATACATATATATTTAATTATATTATATGGTTACTTATAATTATACATGTTTTACATGCATATATACATGTAACTTTACATATTTATATAAAACATTTTTTTATTATAAATGTAAATATTTAATATATTATATCTTTAATTATCTTGAATGAATATTATTAAACCATAGCAATGATCATAGTGCATTATTATCAATGAGTTACTCATCTGTTTCTCTCCCAGAATATACTATATAAATATATAGCATTATTAGTATCAAGGACTAGAATTTACTGTCTTCGGCTTTGGATCATCAGTGATGGGCAAAGGTATTGATACACAACAAGCACGAAAAATATATTCTAGTAAGCACTCAAACGTGCAGGATTGAAAGTGTAACACTTCAAGAAAAAAACCTGGTGAGGCTCATTTTTACTATTATGGCCCATGTAGATAAGTTCATAAATGTTGAAGAATAACCAAATCGATGTGCAGTAGAGGAAAACAATGGATGGCTGATGATTCAAAGTCTTAATTAGTTGTTCACTAAAAAAAAATTATAATTGATAACAGCATATTATATCTTATCGAAGAGTAAATAATAAATATGTAAATATTTTTGTATATTGCTTTATAATCCTCTGTTTCTAAAAGTATAGAGCCAGAAGTTCATTTAAAAAATTTATTGGGCTTGGCAGCAACATGGTTGACTAAAAGTAGGAAGTGTGCGCGGCTATCATGGAGAGGAGACAGAGTGGTGAATAAAAACAGATCTTCAAGTGGATTGTCCAGGAAGGCACCTTGGGATTCATCAAGGAAGCAATGATAGCAATGACAACACAAGGAGAGCAGAGAGGAGCAGGGCAAAATAGCCGTCAACTTGAGATTGGTCCAAAACCAAGGGAGGCCCCACTGCAGGGAAAGAGTGAGTGATCAAGAGTCCCCAGGGCCCCACACTTCTGCCGTTGACCTTTGCAATCCTGGGCATGGGAGACCCTCTCTGAACCCCTGTCCCCCATAGCCTCCATAGAGACGGAGCCTCCAGAGCTGCTGCTCAGGCCCCCATGGAGCCCCAATATCCTTGAATCGCTGAGAAACTTGGTGCCAGCTGCCATAACCACATCAACTAGGAAGGCAGGACTCTCTTACATGCCTCCAGGATAGGGGCCACATCCCCAGTGCTGAAGAGAAGATGAACTGCAGGCCTTGCCTCTGCTGTACCTCATTAGGCAAAGCCCACTGGCCTGGGACCCCAGCGCAGCCAGCCTGAAAGACCTGGACACTTGCTGATCATGGCTGTTTATTTTTCTGGGGCAGAGTTCTAAGAGGTAACTAATAGAACTGCCAGGATTGCTGCTGCAGTGACACCCCCACTCCCCATGTACCTTCCCCAACCCTTCCCCCTACTGCCCTCAGGCTGCAGAGGGAGTAAAGAGCCCAAAACTGTCTCAGGCCTACAGCACACCACGGCTAGCAGAAGGAAAAGTGGTCAGAATATTTTCCACACTGTTCCCAGCCCCTGCTAGTTGTCCTCACAAGGAAGGGCCTCCCATCCTGGGCCCCAAGTGCAGCCACCCTTCCCCTGTCTGTTCACTTCAGCGAGTGGCAGCTCTGCATTTCCCTAGGGTGGGGTTCCTGGAGATAACTGACAGGCTCTCTGCTATTGCTGCTACAGAGATACCTGCTCTTGCTGCCCTCCGGCTAGGGAGAAAACAAAGATGCTGATTGCTCTCCTCACACCTCCAGCATGCCACAACCACCCTACAGAGACCAGGCAAAACTGTCTTTTCCCTGAGCCGCACTACTTGCTGCTCTTCACCCGGCAGAGTCCCAGCTTGAGCCTGCAGCACAGCCACCCCACCCCTGGCTGAACATTCCGTTGGTAGTGGCTCTGCATTTCTCTGGAGTAGAGCTCCCAGCGACAAATTACAGTCCCTGTACCGCTACCATGCTGTGGTACCTGCCCTTGCTGCCACTAGGCTGGGGAAAGAAAAAAGAGCTTGGGGGCTTTACACTTCCAGCATGCCACAGCTGCCCTGTAGAGAGGAGCTCAGACTGTCTTCCTCCTGAGCCCCCTGCTTTTCACCAGGCAGGGACCCCACCTTGAGCCTGTAACACAGCCACTCCACCCACAGCTAATCATTCCAGTTATCAGTGACTCTGTGTTTCTCTGGGGTGGAGCTCCCAGAGGCAAGGGCCAGGCCCTGTGTCATTGCCACTGCCAAGGTCTCTGCCTATGCTGTCTCCAAGCTAGGGAAGGAACAAAAGCCTGAGCTTGCTCCAGGGATGCAGGGTGCAGCCTGGTAGTGCCAAGCCATGATCTTTGACCAGAACTTGAGTCGAAGAAGTACTCACACCCTCAGAGCACTGAAAGGGAGCATGGCCTGCAAAGATGAAGCAACACAAGGGAATCACGTGGCTGATTAAGAGCCTGCCTACCAGCCATTACTCTTAAGCATCATCTACCAGATCTCAGCCCAAACTACAATGCCAAAAATACTTCGCTAATACATCCCTCTGTGAAATCAAGGGTAAGAATTTGGCCACAAATACAGACACTGCACAAAACCTTGGCCCTTTGAAAACATCCAGAAATGAGGCCAACGGATCATACTCAAATTAGGCCACGGTAAAAGGAACACCAGCCCACAAAGACAAGAAAGAAGCAGTACAAGAACTATAGCAACTCTAAATGCCAGAGTGCCGTCTTCTCAACAATCTCGCTAGCTCGCAAGTAATGGTTCTTCACCAGGCTGAAACGGTTGAAATGACTGTCAGGAATTTCGGAATTGGAATGACAGTGAAGATAATCAAGATTCAGAAGAAAGTTAAAACTAAATCCAAGGAATATAAGGAAACTGATAAAATGATACAAGAGCTGAATGATTAAACAGCCACTTTAAGAAGGGAAACAAAGTGACCTGTTAGCCCTAAAAAACTCACTACAATGATTTTATAATATAATTGGAAGTACTAACAGCAGAATAAACTAAGCTGAGGATGGAATCTCAGAGTTTCAAGACCAGTTCTTTGAATCAATTCAGACAAGAATAAAGAAAAAAAGAATTTTATACAATGAACAAAACCTCCAAGAAATATGGAATTTTTTTTTTTTTTTTTGAGATGGAGTCTCGCTCTGTCGCCCTGGCTGGAGTGCTGTGGCATGATCTGGGCTCACTGCAACCTCCGCCTCCTGGCTTCACACCACTCACCTGCTTCAGCCTCCTGTGTAGTTGGGACTACAGGCGCCCGCCACCGTGCCCGGCTACTTTTTTTAATTTTTAGTAGAGACAGGGTTTCATCATGTTAGCCAGGATGGTCTCGATCTCCTGACCTCGTGATCTTCCGGCTTCAGCCTCCCAAAGTGCTGGGATTATGTGAGCCACTGCTCCTGGCCCCAGCAATATGGGAGTATGTAGAGAGCAAATCTGTTACTCTTCGCATTCCTGAAAGGGAGGGAGGGCAAGAAACTATTCCAAAATTTATAAGGAACTGAAAAAGAGCTCAAATAGCCAAAGCAATTCTAAACAAGATAACAAAGCCAGAGGCATCAAACTACCCTACTTCAAACTATACTACAAGTTTACAGTACCCAAAAGAACATGGTACTGGTACCAAAATAGACACGTAGACCAATGGAACAGAATAGATAGCCCAGAAATAATGCCACACACCTACAACTACCTGCTCTTCAACAAAGCTGACAGTAACAAGCAATGAAAGAGTAACTCCTTATTAATAAATGGTGCTGGGATAAATGGCTAGACATATGCAGAAGAATGAAACTGGACCCCTATTATTCACCATGTAAAAAAATATACTCAAGATGAATTAAAGACTTCAAAGTAAAACCTAAAAATAGGAAATCCCATCTGAACATTGGCCCTAGCAAAAATTTCATGACGAACACTCCAAAAGCAATTGCAACAGAAATGGACAAGTGGAATCTAATTAAACTAAAGAGATTTTGCATAGCAAAAGAAACTATCAATAGAGTAAACAGACAACCGACAGAATGGGAAAAATATTTGCAAACTATGCATCTGACAAAGGTCTAATATCCAGCATCTGTAAGGAGCTTAAATTAACAATAAAAAAAAAAAAAACCACATTAATAATTTTCTTAAGGACATGAACAAGATACTTCTCAAATAAAAAACAATAAACAAAAAAACAAACTACACAGTCAATAAGCATATGAAAAAATGTTCAGCACCTCTAATCATTAGAGAAATGTAAATCAAAACCATAATGAGATGCCATCATACACCAGTAAGAATGACTATTATTAAAAAGTCAAAAAATAACAGATGCTGGCTAGGTTGTAGGGAAAAGGAAATACTTACACACTGTTGGTGAGAATGTGAATTAGTTCAGCAACTGTGAACTGTGGAAAGCAGTTTGGAGATTTTTCAAAGAAAACAGAACTACCATTCAACCCAGAAATCCATTACTGAGTATATATCCAAAGGAAAATAAATTTTTCTATCAAAAAGACACATGTACTTGTATGTTCATTGCAGTGCCATTCACAATAGTAGACACATAAACTCAACCTAGGTGTTCATCAACAGTGGATGGAATAAAGAAAATTTAGTACATATACATCATGGAATGCTATTCAGTCATATAAAAGAATGAAATTGTGTACTGGCTGGAGTCAATTATCCTAAGTGAATTAACACAGGCACAGAAAATGAAATACTGAGCATTGCCACTTATAAGTAGGAGCTAAACATTGAGTAGACATAGCCACAAAGAAGTGAATGGTAGACACCAGGGCCTACTTGAGAGTGGAGTGTGGTAAGAGGTAAAGGATCAAAAAGTTACCTGTTGGGTACTGTGCTCACTACCTGGGTGAGGAAATAATCTGTACACCAAATCCCTACAACATACAATTTATTCATGTAACAAACCTGCACATGTACCCCTGAACAAAAGAAAGAAAAAAAATAAGTAATGAAAAAAATTTAAACAAACTTATAAACAACAAAATCTTTTTAAAAAACAGTAATTATGGCTGGGCGTGGTGGCTCACACCTGTAATCCCAGCATTTTGGGAGGTTAAGGTAGGCAGATCATGAGGTCAGGAGATTGAGACTATGCTGGCAAACACGGTGAAACCCAGTCTCTACTAAAAATACAAAAAATTAGCTGGGCATGGTGGCAGGCACCTGTAGTCCCAGCTACTCAGAAGGCTGAGGCAGGAGAATGGTGTGAACCTGGGAGGCGGAGGTTGCAGTGAGCCAAGATTGAGCCACTGCACTCCAACCTGGGTGACAGAGCGAGACTACTCTGTCTCAAAAAAAAAAAAAATTAAAAAAAAAATAATTATTATTATTATCACCAAGGAATGACTATTTTTATTTTAACATAAATATAATAAGAAGTAATTTAAATAGAATATTTTAAGATGATTTAAATAAATTATACGTATGTTAGAGGCTTATTGCACAGAGATTAAATGTGCAGCCTCTGCAGATAAACACAAGACCAAATCTTGGCCCAATTAGGAAAACTCTAGAGACTCTTATAACTCAGGAACTCCTGTTGGGTAAGCTGAAGCTGTTATTGTGCTTGCATTGAAACTTGACTTCCTGTGCCTTTGTTTCTGTTTTCTCTTCCCCTCCTTTCCACAGGTGCTGATCCCTAGAGCACTCATTAATGACCATATTGCATGCCAAATTTAACTCAGAGTTTGCTTTTTAAAGAACCAAATCTGTGACAGTTGGTATTAGACATGGTCTGATTCAGAAGGTGACAAGGCAAAATCAGAAGGTGCATAATTTGCCGTGTATTAGGCAATAAGAAATTTATCACTGGTTGTTGGTAGAGCACAGATGCCCAATGGAATAAGGTCCCACTGTCAAATCTTATTGGCAGTTGAGACAATATACCTTTGGTAAAAAAAACATGGTAGGAAGGGCCATTATAAAATGAGGGACACTGATACCATCAGGCATAATGGGATGCCCCCACCCCTGAAAATGTTCAGGAAGCTTCAGAATTTAGGTGATACCAATTATAATAATACGTGGTAAGATCCAATTGACCATGGAGGGTGGAGCTGATCTACATAATAGTAATAAGTTACACAATATTGATCCCCACAGTACTTCCCTAAACGAACCAGGACAATCTACATGAATTAACTGTCTGTAAAGAGAGTGGGATGTTCTAAGTATCTTGTTTGGAATGGAGACAAGAGCAGGAAAAAGATCAAACCATCTAGTCTTTGGAACAAGTCATCTTGTCACTTTCACTAGATAATCCATCAAACTCTACAATATTAGAGGTATCAGTGGCAGGAAAAATATGTGGTATATCGTTTACAGTAAGCCCCAGTAAGACAATCACAACAGAGAACCTTAGGGTTTTCGATTAAAATGATGCCATCTGTATCTGAGATTTAAACACATTTTAACAAATAACTCTCAGCAGTCCTGGTAGAGATGGAATACCCAACCATGGAATGTCAAGTGACCATGTAGCTAAAATTGCCTTTCATTAGCTGGGTTCTATCAAACATCAGATCATGAGTCTGGGTGGACCCAGCAACAACTCACTGAAAGATGAATCAAGTAGAAGTAGGGCTAGGGGAACAAGAAAGCTGAACAATCAGGTAATTCAAACTACTAGGTCACCTACTGTTATAATGTCAGTACCTCTCTCTTTCAGCTCAAACTTATGGGTGCATGTGGATTCATCATGGCTAGTTGATAAGAAAGAGAACTCCCAACTTTGTTGATGAATTAACTGGTCAGCCTGGTACTTGGATAGAAGCCATAAGGGGAAGGCAGATGCACCAGTGACAAGAAACAATTTTCTCTAAGGGCACCTGGGTTACCTTATTTACCTTTAATGAGAATGAACTCGAGTTCAGGAAATAAATGAACTCATGGCCAATGGCAAAAGGAAAGGCTTCGTTGTTTGGTCAGGTTCCTTGAAGAATAATATTGAAAATTTGTAACAGAGAGAACTAGAGTAGCAAACTTGTGAATGGGTAAATCAGTGGGCACAAATTAAGAAGAACTTCACATTACATGTTAATCACCTTCAGAAAGCACATGCCATGGGGAAAAAATATTGAATGACCAAATATAAATGACTCAGCCTATTGAAAATTAGCCAGGGTCTTGTGTAATCCAACCAAATTGGCACAATTAATTCATAAACATCATAGCCAAAGTGGAAGTAACAGGGGATCCAGTGCCAGGGATAATCTATGTACTGCTGCCACCTAATATCCAAACTGTGAACCCAAAGAACAGCATGGAGTCTTTAATATTGCACCACCCCTCACTCAGCCAGTGTCAACTAGTTTAGTACACTGAATTTATTCTACTTGGGAGAGTCAGTTTTGTTGCTGTTTTCTATTTTTGTGACTGACGATGTTTGGTTATGTTTTTACCTTTTATGTATAAGAATAGACCCATTGTTTAGATATTCGTTTTTCTTTTCTTCCTGAAGAACCTCAGAAAACACCAACATGCATGTATTACAGGGTGCTTGATTCACAGCACAAAATGTGACATGACAGGGAAGCCACATAACAGGGGAATCACTTAACAGAAAAAATGGTATGAGAGTGAGAAATTCTGCCTAGGGTCCACTGTATCACATGCCTCACCATCCATAAGCAGCCAGCCTTAGAATGGGCTGTAAAGTACAGATAGAGAGCTTAGAGGCAGTACTTCAAGTGAATATAATCATTCTCCAGGATGCAATATCAACTATGAAGCAAATCCCATTATGTGATGTTCTGTCAATATTAAAAAATAAATGCATGGGTCCTGAAACTGAGGGATTGAAGCAAATGACCCCATTTATTATCATTTCCAGTGACCCATTTGTGGAATATGTGTTTTCTGTCTCTTAAAACCTAGGTTCTGCCGTTTTGGAGTTCCCATTGAGATAATACCACAAGATAGAGAGCCTCATATGAATACTCCCTGGGCATTTTGGACTCTATTATGTGTTTAAGTCCCTTTTCAAATTAATATGTTGCACTCCTAACCCCTGATATCTTAGAATGTGACTTTATTTGGAGATAGGTTTGGTTTTGTTTTTCCAGAGAAAATCAAGTTAAGATGAGATCACTGGGGTGGGCACTAATCCAATATAGCCAGTGCCCTTCTAAAAAGGGGAAATTTGGACACATGTATGCAAACAGAAGGGACATTTGAAAATGAAGACAGAGATCTGGGTGATCCATCTACAAGCCATGGATTGTCAAGGATGACCAATAAACCACACAAAGGTAGGGAAAAGGCATAGAACAAATTCTTTACCACTAGTCGTAGAATAAGCCAATACTGCTAACACCTTGATCTTGAAATTCCAACTTCTAGAACTTAGACAATAAATTTCCATTACTTCAAACACCCATGTTGTGCTACTTTGTTGCTGCATTTCTAGCAAACTAATATAGGTTCCTTGTTTTAAGGAACTAGCCAGCAAGAATGGAACTTACCACTTGGGGAATTGCATTTAACTCCCATTATCAGGAGAGGGTAGGGCTGATGTTACAAATGGAGGAAGAGAGGAATATGTCTGACAGCCAGGTAATTCAACTGGGTGTGTTTTGATAGTCCTTTACTTAATTTTGATAGAAATAAACAAAGGCAAGAATCCCTGACTTTGATGATTGATGAAGGTGTGGCCGTGCCACTGGATCAAGCCACTGAGCAGAGAAGAGGTGCTAGATAAGGGTGAAGAAAATTTCATATCAATAGTGGGGAAGAGAGATGGCAATAATTAGCTGTGGCTCAAAGACCAGACTCAGTAATTCTGGTCAATCCAAAAACCTTCCTCTTCTAAGTTTTCCCTAGTAAGATAGATCCCCCAGACTTCTAGAAGTCCTGATCCTAGAATTTATATTAAAAAGTAATTTCAAATGACCAAAGGGAGGACTCTGATTGCTCTCTGAGTTTACTCGGTTTTACCATGAAGACCTCAATCAATTGAAAACTTTTGTTCCTACTGCTGGGGCTGCTGTCTGCTGATGGATATCAACTATCAGTACCTTCAAGGATTGCCTCAGCCACTGAGAATCAAAGGTCTTGGCAAGTTCATAACCCTTTCAGAGCTGACTCCCATCCAATAACTGATACGTGACATAAAGACCTGCCAATCTTAGCCTAAATAAGGAAAAATATGAAAAGTCATTATAACTCCCGAGCCCTTGGTAAGGTTGGCTGTAGTTCTAGTTCTGTTGATGCAGGTTAGGCCTGTATTACACCTCAACTTATCTCTCTGCCAATAACATCTTCTTAGTCTCCTTTCTAGGGTTTTAACCTTAAGGTTTCTTTAAGAGCATTCTGCATGCTAATCTCCATCTCACAGTCTGCTTCCTGTGGAGTCCAATCTTTGTACCTACCTCATTGGGTGCTTACAAGAATTAAATGATAGGATGTATGTAAAACATTTAGCTTATTGACACTAGGTAATAGTCACTGCTTGAACGCACAGTTCAAAAACATCAAATTAAAATATCGTTGGAGGAGGAAGAGCAAAATGGCTGAATAGAAGTTTCCACTGATCATCTTCCCTGCAGGAACACACTATCTACACAAGAAAGCACATTTCCAAAAATGAAAAATCAGGTGAGTGATCACAGTACCTGGCTTTAACTTCATATCATTGAAAGAAACACTAAAGAGAGTAGGAAAAACAGTCTTGAATTACCAATGTCACCCCTCCTCCATTCCGCAGCAGTGGCCACATGACAGGGAGAATCTGTTGGCATGGGGAAGGGAGAGTGCAGAGATTGTGGGACTTCACATTGAAAGCCAGTGCTGACCTGTTACAATGGAAAGAAATAACAGGCAGAACTCAGCCAGTGCCCATGAAGACAGCATTTAGACCAACCTTACCCATTGTATATCCCAGCAATCAGAAGTTGAGTTTTGACAAGCCTTGCCACTGTAGGCTAAAGGGCTCTGGGCTCATAAATAAACTTGAAAGGTAGTGTAGGCCACAAGGACTGTAACTCCTAGGCAACTCCTAGTGCTGTGTTGTTCTGGGAGCCAGTGGACGTGGGGAGCATATGACCCAGTGAGACACTAGCCAGGATAGCCAACTCCAGGGTGCACAGCTCGGAGTTTCAAAAGAGACTCCTTCCTTCGGATGGAGGAGAGGAGAGGGAAGAGTAAAGAGGACTTTGTCTTGCAATTTGGATACCAGCTCAGCCACAGTAGGATAGGGCACCAGGCTGGGTCCTGAGGCACCCCTTCTAGGCCTTAGCTCCTAGATAATACGACCTTATATTTGGCAAAACCTAAAGATTCACCAAAAAACTATTAGAGATAATAAACAAATATAGTAAATTTGTAGGATACTAAGTTATACAAAAAAAGTAGCATTTCTATATGCCAGCAGGGAACAATCTGAAAAAGCAATCAAAAAAGTAGTCTCATTTATAATAGCTACAAATATAATGAAATACATAGAAATTAAGCAAAAAATTGAAAGATCTCT
Source organism: Chlorocebus sabaeus (assembly GCF_047675955.1). Lineage (NCBI taxonomy): Eukaryota > Metazoa > Chordata > Mammalia > Primates > Cercopithecidae > Chlorocebus > Chlorocebus sabaeus. The sequence continues at coordinate 58,120,686 of NC_132908.1, read as the reverse complement.
GCAATGAAAACTATAAAAAAATGAAAGAAACAGAAGAGGACAGAAAAAATGGGAAGATATTCCACGTTCATGGATTGAAAGAATTAATATTGTTAAAATGTCTATATTATCCAAAGCATTAGACAGATTCAATGCAATTCATATCAAAATATCAGTATTATTTCTATTCAGAAATATGAAAAACAATCCTAAAATTTGTATGGACCCACAAAAGACCCACAATAGCCAAAGCTATCCTGAGCCGAAAGAACAAAACTGGGGAAATCACATTATCTGACTTCAAATTGTATTACAGAGCTATAGTAAACAAAACAGTATGTTACTGGCATAAAAACAGATATATAGACCAATAGAACAGATTAGAGTACCCAGAAACAAATCCATGTATTTACAATAAACTGATTTTTGACAAAGATACCACGAACATACGTACAGGAAAGGTCAGCCTCTTCAACAACTGGTGCTGAAAATAAACTGGATGTTCATATGCAGAAGAATAAAACTAGACCTCTATCTCTCATCTATACAAAAATGAAGTCAAAATGGATTAAAGACTTAAACCTAAGACCTCAAACAATGAAACTACTAAAAGAAAACACTGGAGGAACATCCTAGGTCATTAAACTGGGCAAAGATTTATTGAATAATACCCCATTAAACACAGGTGCCCAAAACAAAAATGAACAAATGAGATCACATAAGTTAACAAGTTTCTGCACAGCAAAAAAAAAAAAAAAAAAAAAAAAAAAAAAAATTCAACGATGTGAAGAGACAGTCCATAGAATAGGAGAGAATATTTGCAAACTATCCATCTCACAAGAGATTAACAATCATAATATAAAAGGAGCTTAAACCACTCCATAGGAATAAATCTAATAATCTAAATAAAAAGTGGGCTAAAGACCTGAATAGATATTTCTCAAAGGAAGACTACAAGTTGCAAGTAGGTATATGGAAAGGTACTCAACATCACCGGCCATCAGAGAAATACAAATCACAACATGAAATATTTATTATGTCACCCCAGATACAATGGCTTTTATCTAAAAGACTATAACCAATGCTAGCAAGTATCTGGAGAAAAGGGAACCCTTGCACACTGTTCACAGAAATGTCAATTAGTATAACCACTATGAAGAACAGTTTGGAATTTCTCAAATGTTAAAAACAGATCTGCCATATGATCCAGCAATCCCACTGCTGGGTATATATCCAAAGGAAAGGAAATCAGTTTTCAAAGAGATATCTTGACGACCATGATTAATGCAGCATGAGTTACAATAGCCAAGATTTGAAGGAACCTAACTGTCCAACAGATGAATGGATGAAGAAACTGTGGCACATATATGCAACGAAGTACTATTCAGCTATAAAAAGGAATCGTATCATTTGCGACAACATGGATGGAACAGGAGGTCGTTATGTTAAATGAAGTAAGCCATGCACAAAATGACAAATTTTGCATGTTCTCACTTATTTGTGGGAGCTAAAAATTAAATGAATTAATGGAGATAGAGAGTAGAATGATAGTTACCAGAGGCTGAGAAGGGTAATGGAGGGATGGTGGAAAAGTGGGAATGGTTAATGGGGGGGGGGACAAAAATAGTTACAAATAATAAATAAGGTTCAATATTTGATAGTATAGCAGGGTGACAATAGTAACAATTTAATTGCACATTTAAAAACAACTAAAAGAATATAATTGGATTGTTTGTAACACAAAGGATAAATGCCTGAGGGAGTGGTGTGATTATTTCACATTTTATGCCTGTGTCAAAGTATTTCATGTACCCACACATACATGCACTTAATATGTACCCACAAAAATTAAAAATTACAAAAATTTTTGTTTTATGTTATATCAATAAATGAATATCATTTTGTCCTGTATCCAATGTTGTCATTTGGGAAGTGTGTACATGTGTGTGTGTGCACGTATGTGGGTGTGTGTTTCTTGCAGCCTTTGATTCAAGATTTTCATTTTAGATTGAAAAAATTATGTGTATCATTCAGGGAAATCACCTCATAAAACATAGTGGAAAAATCATGCTATTCCATAAGACTGCAAAATATAAAAGTCATGTGAGATACAGATACTGATTAATACCTTTTTTTTTCTTGTTCCAAAATGTGACGGGGATGGGGGTTTAAATAGGTTTGTGATACTTGATTTTATTTTTTCCAATTCTGCTAGTATTATTGTAGTAAATTCACAGGACTAGACACCAGGAACATTATGCAGATTTATGTTTTCGATCTTGCTGTAATTTCAGGATAGCTGTGATGCTTATGTTAGAACTAAAACAGCACATTTATTTTACTATACTACAATTGAGTAATTGTAACAGTTCTTAAAAGTTAAGCTATTTATTCTCTAATACTGTTTCTGCTGGCTGGGTGGAAAATTGTTCATATTCTTGTACACAGAGAGTATGCAATAACTTATCTGGCGATGGCCTTTTGAAGTTACTTACACTAATAACATGATTATTACCCATCTGTTTCTTTCTAAATAAGGTATTCTAGATACCTTGAAGCCAGAACTCAGCTCCTACTTCTGTTTTTGTTCCTTTCTTCTATTTGTCGTTGTACCTTCCTTGCTTCTTTTATAATTTTTAAATGAACATCTTTTATTAGAAATTTCACCTAATTCTTAGGTTACAAGTGTTTTTGAATATATGAGATAAGGACATAGGATATCAGGATATTTGACTTTTGGGGGGTGCAGAAATGAGTCACAAGATAGGTACCCTAGTACTGCTTGACTCATGCCCCATTGCACATGTGGGAAGGACAATGGAATACAGCCAAGAAAGAACAAAGAGTATCTGTAGAAATCTAGGGACTGAATGAGTAGACATACTCAAAGGGACACAATACATCAGTTATCACAGGAAGGCTCCACAGAAGTCATTAAATAAGACATCAGTTTTAAGCATCTGCTAAGCTCAATGGGAGTAAAGTCCCTTTAAAATGGTGTGATGGTTAATTTTATGTGTCAACTTTGGTGGTGTTTTTTGATGAGATTAACATTTAAATTAATGCACATTGAAGCAGATTCCCTTCCAAAATGTGCATGGGCATTATTTAGTAAGTAGAAGGCCTAAGTAGAACAAAATGACTGGCCTTTTTGGACAAAATGAAATTTTCCAGAGACTACCTTCAAAACAAATTTGCAACATCAACTCTTCTGGATTTAGAGCCTGATAAACCACACTGCAGATTTTGGACTTTCTAGTCTCCATAGTCATGTAAGCCAATTCCTTATATGTATATACAGTTGACCCTTGAACAACGCATGCGTTGGAGGTGGTGATGCCCACGCAGTCAAAAAATCTGTGTATAACTTTTCAATGCCCCTAAACTCAACTACTGATAACCTATTGATGACCCAAAGCCTTATTGAAAACACAAATAGTATATTAACACATATTTTGTATGTTATATGTATTGTATATGGCATTCTAACAATAAAGTAAGCTAGAGAAAAGAAAAGTAAAAGACAGAGAAAATATATTTACTATTCATTAAGTGAAAGTAGATAATCATAAATGTTTATATCCTCATTGTCATATTTGAGGAGGTTGAGGAGTAGGAAGAGGTGGGGTCTTGTTATCTCAAGGTTGTCAGAGGCGGAGGAAAATCCATGTATGAGTAGACTCACACAGTTCAAACCCATGTTGTCCACTGTATATATGAATGTGTGCATGCGTGTATACACACATATATATATTATGGACATACATACACACATATATCTTATAGGTCCTTTTTCTCTGGAGAACACTGAGTAATATAAACAATATCTTGTCAGTAAAGTAGAGTTTTTTTCTTCTCTTTTTTCTTGCATGTGTCAGTACTGAAGAGGTCACTGATAGCCATGAGCTACTGAGAGAAGAAGTGAATGAGAGAGAACTAGTTGGCTACACTCTTTTGTCTAGAAGAAGGTGCCAAATTCAAAACCAGTCCTAGTCACAGAGGTGGGAGAAGTCTTGATCTTAATAGAATATTAAAATGTTAATCAATGTAGGATTCGATGACTTCTCAATGGAGATGTTTACAGCAAAAATTAAGCATAAGATATTTTATTATCTAAAGCAAACAGAGAAATTATGGAATCTGCCGCAGAGGTTTTATGCAATAACAGAGGGGATTTTTTTTTTCTGCAATGAATACATTTTAAAGAGTAGTACAATACAAAATTAAAGTTATTTGATCACTTTCCACAAGTTTACCTCTTTAGTACATTTATTAGAAGTACTTAGAAGACAGGATCAATTGCTTCTAGGTGAGTAAGTAGGGAGAGAAATGATGATCTGAATAGTATGTCATTGGTTTCTTAAGTGAATATGGTATTATTAATAGAGAAGTTTTGAGAAAAATATAAGTTCAAGTTTCTAGATGCGCATGTTTAAAATATAGGTAGATATCAAAACAGAGATGCCAATTAACATAAAAGAAAACCACAAATCTAGTTTTTCCAACTTACACTTTTCAAACTGAATTTTAAATTCGTTTCCTTTCATCTTCTCATCATTGATTCAGAAACATTTTTCCTATTATTCTATTTTCTGCCTTAGGAAAGTGCTTCCATTTATTGATGAACCAGAGCTGAAAAACCCCAAGTAAAGATCTCAGTAAAGGGTTATTGTTGTTGCGATTATTTTTGTTGTTGTTTTTTTTTTTTTCATGGTGAGATTTTCTTTAAAAAGTTTAGGTAATAGACATAGAAAATGATCTGAAAAATAATAAAGGAAAAGAAGAAACCTATTATAAAATGCTCAAATAAAAAAATGAATCAAGAGAGGAAGGCCAATCCATTCTCCCTAGGACTGTGATCAAGATGGGAAAATCACACACACAAAAAAACTGTTTATGTATTTATTTATTATTTTTAACTTCTCTATTTGCATCACTGTATTATTTCTTCTGCCCTGTTTCCCTTGATTTATAAAAACAGAAAATAGCAATTAAACAGTGTTTGTCTTTCCTATCATAAATCTACATAAAACTGTATGTGGGTGTGCATGTCAGTAACTGACAATTCAATTATTTTCACTGTAACTAAAATTACATTTTTTCTAGAACATTTTTAATTCATATTTTCAAATTTATTGTTATAAAGGGTTTACATGCTCATCTCTTTTTGAATATTTTAACATTGTTATTATGATGTAACGATATGTGAAAACAAATCTGCAGCATCAATTCTTCTAGATTTCCAGGGTGCTGAATTTGCAGCCTGCACACATTTAAGGCATTTAATAAGTTTGCCTTATGTATATTCCAATGAAACCATCACCAAATTCAGATAATGAACATTTTGATTACTCCAAAAGTTTGATGGTGTCTCTTCGTAATCCTCTCCCTTTAATCTCAGCTCACTAATTCCTCCTCCTCATCCTTCCCACTTACTTGTTTGCTATCACAATGGATTAGTTTTCACTTTCTAAAATTTAATATAAATAGAACAATCATGTGTGCAGTTTTACTGGTGTGGTTTCTTTCACTTCGCATAATTATTTTGGATGCATTCGTCTTGTAGTATATATCAATAGTCTGTCCCTTTGTATTGCTGAACAGTGTCCCATTGTGTAGATGTTCCAGAGGTTGTCTGTCCATTCACCTGTTAATATTACTTCCACTTTGAGACTATTACAAATACAGCCACTACAATCATTCTTATGCAATTCTTTGTATAAACATGTGCCTTGGTTTCTCTTCGGTAAATACAGTTGACCCTTGAACAGCACGAGTTTGAAAGGTGCAGGTCTACTTTTACATGGATTTTCTTCTGCCTCTGCTAGCTCTGAGACAGTAAAACCAATCCCTTCTCTCTCTCCTTTCCGTCTCTCCTCTTTTTCAGCCTACTCAACCTACTCAAAGTGAAGATGACAAACATGAAGACCTTTACTACTTTTACCTAATGAATAGGACATAGATTTTCTCTTCCTTATTATTTCCTTAATAACATGCTCTTTTCTCTAGCTTAGTTTATTGTAAGAGTACAGTATACTATATATATACCTTACAAAATATCTGTTAATTTACCACTTACCTCATTGGTTAAGGCTTTCAGTTAACAGTAGGCCTTTAATAGTTAAGTTCTGGGGGGAATCAAAGATTATATATGAATTTTGAACTGCTCAGGGTGTTGGCACCCTTAAGCCCAGCATTGTTCAAGGGTAAACTGCACCTAGGAGTAAAACAGATGGATTATCTGGTAGGTATATGCGTAACTTTTTAAAAAACTACTGAAATATTTCCTAAAGCAATCCTACCACTTTACATTCCTTCCAGTACTATATCAGAGTTTCAGTTTCTCTACATCCTCACCAAAACTTGGTATGGTCAGTTTTCATTTTCTGGCTATTCCGATAGGTATGCAGTGATATGGCATTATGATTTCAAATGGTATTTCCCTAATGATCAGTGATGCTAAGCATCTTTTCATGTGCTTATGTGCTGTCCACGTATTTTCTTTGGTAAAGTGTCTGTTCCTATACTTTGTCCATTTTAACTGGGTTGTTTGCTTTTCTTACAGAGTTTTTAAATGTACTTTACATATCCTGGAAATAAGCCCTTTACCAGATAATAATTTTTGCAAAATTTTCATTCAGTCTATGGCTTGCCTTTCCTTGTCTTACCTGGGTCTTTCAATAATGATAAGCTGTTTATATTGATGGAGTACATTTTATCAATTTGTTCTTTCATGGACTTTTTTTTTTTTTTTTTTTTTTTTTACTTTAAGTTCTGGGATACATGCTCAGAACATGCAGGTTTGTCACATGGGTATATATGTGCATGGACTATTTTTGTAGTTTTATGTCTAAGAAATCATTGTCTAGCTCAAAGTCATCATTTTTCACCTATACTTTCTAATAAAAATTTTACAGTTGTCTTAGGTTTTACGTTTAAGTCTACAATCCATTTTGAGTTAATTTTACAGAATCCAAAGAATTTAATAAACTCACCTATACATCTTATTACTTTTGAACATTTTGATTATGACAGTCCTATATAATTTTTTTCATATTTATTGTGCTTCATGTTAAGTCTCAATAATCTATAGCTTTATATTTTGCTTCAAATAAAAAAATTATTGCTTCAAATATCTTTCTGTCTCTTCTACTTTATAATTTTGTTTTTACTTTGTGTTTTAATTTCAAATTGCGTTTATTAATATGTCTTCAAATGCACTAATCTTTTCTTTTGAAATGTTTATATATATAATTTCCCATTTTACAGGACAAATTGTTACAAAAGCAATCTTTTCTCTACTGAATTGCCTTTACACTTATATCAAAAAAATTAGTTCTTCATATGTATGCATGATATTATTTGAGGCTCTCCATTGCATTCCATTGATCTTTTATCTATATTTGTTACAATACCACATTGTCTTAGTGTTGTTGCCTTATGATGACATGTGAAATCAGGTGGTATTAACTCTACCACTTTGATTTTTTTTTTCAAAATTGTTTTGGCTATTCTAGGTCCATCAAATTTCCATATCAGTTTTATAATCAGTTTATTGATATCTATAAAAAAACCTGTTTGGATTTTGATTAGAATTTTATTTAATTTATACATTAATTTTAGAAGTATATCTCAATACTATTAAGTCTTCCAACTTAAGAATTCTATATAAATGTATACTGTGCATGTATGTGTGTGTGTATATGCATATTATATATATTTATATATAATTTTAGGTCTTTAATTTCTCTCAGCAATATTGCATAGATTTTTGGTGTACATATGATAAGAACTTTCAAATCTTTTGTCAAAGTCAACCTTATATGATATATTTGTATACTTTTTTGAATGGTATTTATACATTTAATTTGCAATATTCATTATTAATAGGTAGAAATGCAATTGATTTCACTTATGTATCTTTTATCTTGAAACTTTGCTGTACTCACTCATTTGCTATAGTAGCTTTTTGGTAGATCTAATTGGATTTTCTGCATACATAATCATGAGGTCTGAAAATTGAGACAGTTTATTCCCTCTTTACCATTTAAATATCTTTTTACTTCTTTTTTGTACCTTATTGTTCAAGTTAGAACATCTAGCACAAATTGAATAGAAGTGATGAGAGCAGACATCCTTGTCTTGTTCCTGATTTTAAAAGCAAAGACTTCAGTACTTTAAAGATGTTACACTATTTTTTCACTTGTCTTTGTTTCTAAAAAGAAATCTGTTTTCTTTATCTTTGCTCTTTTGTATATAATGTCTTTTTTTCTCTGGCTCACATTAAGCTTTTCTCTTCCTTACTGCTTTTGAACATTTTGATTATGACAGTCCTATATAATTTTTTCATGTTTATTATGTTTCATGTTCTTTAAGCTTCTATGATCTGTAACATCATAGTTTCAAATTTTAAAAATTACCATTATTCCTTCAAACATTTTTCTGTCTTCCACTTTTAAAATTTTCTTTTACTTTGTGTTTTAATTTAATATTCTTTTCATTAATAAATTTTCAAATGCACTAAGCTTTTCTTTTGCAATGTCTAATAATCATTTCTTCCCACCCAATGAGTATTTCCTCACAGACATCATGGGTTTCTTATCTAGAACTTTAAGTTGGCATATCTATAGCTATATCTGTATAGCTTGCTATGTAGCTATGTATCTAGCTTGGTGGCTATTATCTATCTATATATCCCATATCTCTACTTAAATTTTTGAGCATATGGGATGCAGTTGGAATAACTATTTTGATGTCTTGGTCTGTTAATTCTAACATTTTAGAGCTCTGGTTGATTTTGATTAATTGACATTTTACCCTCATAATTAGTCATATTTTACTACTTCCTTCAAGCCTGATAATTTTTGAAAGGATGCCAGGCACTGTATGTTTTGCCTTCTTGAGTGCTGAATGTTTTTTATTGCAATAAACATTCTAAAATTCGGGGATTCAGTTAAGTCACTTGGAAATAGCTTGATGTCTTTGTGTCTGCTTTTAAGATATGTTAGCCAGAACCAATGCAGCATTCAGTCTAGGATGAATTATTTCACATAATTAAGCAAGATCCTTTTCCTACTCTATCTAGTGACATGAATCATGAGTTTGTCCAATTTAGCTGGTGGAAACAGGAACTAATTTTGGTCCTGTTGGAGTACCTGGCATTTTTGCCTCTAATCCTTTCAGGTAGTGATTCTCTCTTAGCCTTATGTAGTTGCCTTATATGCATTCCCTTGAACTAAGCTGAATACTTCCTGACACTCCTCTGCAGTTCCTAAGAGTTCTCTCTCGTATATGTGTGCACAGCTCTCTCCTATCTAATAGCCCTGAAAACTCTAGCTACCCTGACCGCTCTGAGCTCTCAGCTGTGTCCCCTCACCTCAGGGAGCCCACTGAGATCTGCTGGGTTTCCCCTCTTTGCTAGTGCCTGTAAACGCTCTTAAAACACTAAGCTGGGGCAATCATAGAGCACAATTTGATTGCTTCTTGTCTCTCAGGGATTACAGTCCTTTATTGCCTGGTATCCAGTTCATTGAAATGTTTGTTCAAATAATTGGGCTTCCAGTTTCTGGTCTGGAAAGGCACTTAGAAGTCACCGCTCCAATCTACCAACAAGGAAAATGCTGAGCAAATTTTTTTAAAGTAGCAACTTTCCTTAAATCCATTAGAGAAGCAAGGTCATAAGACAAGCCACCATTAGACAGATACAATCATATGTATGTGCCGATACAGACAATCATAACTTATTGAAGCAGAAATCCATGAGCAAAAAATTTCCATGGGAAACAGCTGGGAATGTCTAACTGTAATGAACAAATTTCTAGAGAATCAATGTCAACAAATCTGAGAGTTAAACCTCCAAGGAGCCCTAGTCACAGAGAGGTTCCACACTTTCTTAAGTTTTTACCTCTGGGAGCTCTACTAGGTTCTCACAATGAATATGAAAAAAAAAAAAAGTCATGTTTTCAACACGAAAAAAAGAAATTAATCATGTTAAAATATTTCTGAGCATTCTGCTCTTCTTAACAAGCTCTGGCCTCAGGAGAAATTATTTTCCAGTGTCCAACCTGCTAGGGTTTTATCAGAGCCTAACCTACCTGAGTGAAGGGAAATAGCCAGCTATAGCAGTCTCTAGCCTTCCATGTGTGGTAAGTATAATAGCCAACTTCCGCCCCTTTTAGCCATTCTGTCCCATCTAAAGGGAGGTGGTGACTGAGGAGCACAATTAGCATTCACAATCCAGGGACATCGGCTCACTGAAAAGTTCAGACCTAATTATAGGAACATAGAACACTTTCCCTCTTTCCATACCTTATACCACATTATTAAAGGGTTATTTTCAAATTTCTTTCATGTAGTACATTATGTGCAGATTTTAAGAAAAAATTACAAGGCATAATAAAAGGCAAAAACAAAACAAAACAAAACAAAAAAAAACCACACACACACACAGTTTGAAGAAACTGAACAAGAATCAAAGCCAGAATAAGAAATGGCCATGATGTTGGAATTATTAGGTCAGAAATTTAAAACAACTGTAATTAAAATGCTAAATGCTCAAATGGAAAAAGTAGACAACATGAAAAAACAGGCGGAAAACGTACGCAGGGAAATGAAATAAAAAATGTGCTAGGGACCAAAAATATTGTAATAGAAACAAAGAAACTCGCCTTTGACGAGCTAATTAGAAGACAGGGTATGACTGATGAAAATAGTCTCTGAGATTGAGAATATGACAATAGAAATTTCCAAAACTGAAAGGCTGAAAAATGAGGAACAGTATATCCAAGAACTGTGGGGCCAATGACAGAAAGTGTAGCTGAGAGAACCCTAACACATAATTGGAATACCAGAAAAGGAAGACAGGAAGAGATAAATGGAAGCAATATTTGAAGTAAATATGAATTTCCCAAAATTAATGTCAACTACCACACATTCAGAAATCTCAGAGAACACCAAATGAGATGAATATAAAACAAACAACCTACAACTAGTCATATCATATTCATGAAAAATAAAACAAAATTTTGAAAGAAGCCAGCGGAGGGAAAAAAATGGGGGAAAAACAAGAAATGGGGAAAGGATTCCCTATTTTATAAATGGTGCTGGGAAAACTGGCTAGCCATAAGTAGAAAGCTGAAACTGGATCCCTTCCTTACTCCTTATACAAAAATTAATTCAAGATGGATTAGAGACTTAAATGTTAGACCTAAAACCATAAAAAACCTAGAAGAAAACCTAGCCAATACCATTCAGGACACAGGCATGGGCAAGGACTTCATGTCTAAAACACCAAAAGCAATGGCAACAAAAGCCAAAATTGACAAATGGGATCTAATTGAACTAAAGAGCTTCTGCACAGCAAAAGAAACTACCATCAGAGTGAACAGGCAACCTACAGAATGGGAGAACATTTTTGCAATCTACTCATCTGACAAAGGGCTAATATCCAGAACCTACAAGGAACTCAAACAAATTTACAAGAAAAAAAAAACACAACCCCATCAAAAAGTGGGCAAAGGATATGGACGGACACCTCTCAAAAGAAGACATTTATGCAGCCAACAGACACATGAAAAAATGCTCATCATCACTAGCCATCAGAGAAATGTAAATCAAAACCACAATGAGATACCATCTCACCAGTTAGAATGGCAATCATTAAAAAATCAGGAAACAACAGGTGCTGGAGAGGATGTGGAGAAATAGGAACACTTTTACACTGTTGGTGGGATTGTAAACTAGTTCAACCATTGTGGAAGACAGTGTGGCGATTCCTCAAGGATCTAGAACTAGAAATACCATTTGACCCAGTCATCCTATTACTGGGTATATACCAAAAGGATTATAAATCATGCTGCTATAATGGCACATGCACATGTATGTGTATTGCAGCACTATTCACAATAGCAAAGACATGGAACCAGCCCAAATGTCCATCAATGACAGACTGGATTAAGAAAATGTGGCATATATATACCATGGAATACTATGCAGCCATAAAAAAAGCATGAGTTAATGTCCTTTGTAGGCACATGGATGCAGCTGGAAACCATCATTCTCAGCAAATTATCACAAGAACAGAAAACCAAACACTGCATGTTCTCACTTATAGGTGGGAATTGAACAATGAGATCACTTAGACACAGGAAGGGGAACATCACACACTGGGGCCTGTTGTGGGGTGGGGGGAGGGAGCAGGGATAGCATTAGGAGATATACCTAATGTAAATGACGAGTTAATGGGTGCAGCACACCAACACGGTACATATATACATATGTAACAAACCTGTATGTTGTGCACATGTACCCTAGAACTTAAAGTATAATAATAATAAAAAAAACCTTATCTGACGTTGGACAAAGATAAAAATTACATCTTACTTATCCTACCAAACCATGCAAACAAAATGAGATTTGAGAGAATTAATTAAACCGTAGAGAAAAAGAACAACAACAACAATAAAAATAAAATCCACAAGACTAAAATTTTGTCTGGAACACTATCCATCAAAAGAAAGGAGAAATGAAGACTTTCTCATAAAAACAAAAAAAATGAGGGAATCTGTTACTGGTAAATGTGTCTTGCTAGAAATGTTTAAATGAATTTTTCAGAGAGAAGGAAAATGACATAGGTCAGAAAATAAGATCTATATAAAGAAAGGAAGGGCATTAGAGAATGAATGCCTGAAGGTAAAATAAAATCTCATATATTTTTCTTATTCTTAGTTTACCTACCAGATCTTGGTTTATTCAAATTATAGTAGAAACAATGCATTCAATGATGTATGTGTATATAAGCTTATGTACATATATATTTTCTTATGTAAAAATGAAATTAATGATACCAATGAATCATTTATATAAGGGATTAGAGAAAGGAAATGAGAATATTTTATTATAATGTAATTACACTGACCTTGAACTGATAGACAGTAGTCTCCCTTTATCTCTGTTTTCAATTTCTGTGGTATTAGTTACCTGCTGTCATCCACTGCCTAGAAATATTAAAAGGAGAGTTCCAAAAATAAACAATTCATCAGTTTTTAATTGCATTCTGTTCTGAGTAGTATGATGAAATCTTGCACCATTCTACTCTTTGCTGCTCTGGATGTGAATTATCCCTCCATCAAGCACATCCATGCTGTCCGGGGCACCTGCCAGACCCTGATTTCCCTTAGATTCTGTCTCAGTTATTGGCCCAACTGCTGCACATAGTTCACATAGGGTTTGGTACTATCTGTGATTTCAGGCAATACCTATGGGTCTTGAAACATATCAATCCCTGCGAATAAGGTGGGACTATTGTAGTATTACTTGGAAGTGGACTTGGATTAGTTGAAAATATCCAAGCTGTGGTGCAAAAACTAAATATATATATATATACACACACATATATAGAGTTGATATGCCAAGAAAGGAGGGAAAATAAAAGGATACAGAATGCCCAGTTAAAACCTCAAAAAGCAAAAACAGTATAGAAAGAAAAATAGAAATAAAAACAAGATCGACAAATAGAAAACAGTAACAAATACATTAATCCAACTATATCAGTAATCACTTTAAACATTAATTGTTTAGATATTCCAATTAAAACAGAGATTGTTAGAATAAGGCAAAACATAAAACTCAAATCTATATTGTCTACAAAATAGCCTCTTTAAATATAAAGACATGCAGATTAAAAGTAAATAGAGGGAGAAAGGAAAACTATGGTGACACTGATCAAAAGAAAATGGAAGTAGCTGAATTAATTTTATACATAGCAAACTTCAGAGCAAGAAACATTATCAGTGATAAAGATGAGCATCATATAATAATAAAGGGTTAATAGTTCAAGAAGACATAAAAATCTTAGTGTGTATGTGTCTAATAATAAAAGATCAAAATCTTAAGGCAAACATGTATAAAACTTCAAAGAAAAATAGATAAATCAGCTATTATAGTTGAGGACTTTAATACCCCTCTATTAGAAATGGACAGATCCACTGGGCAGTAAATCAGTAAGGACACATTTGAACTCCACAGTCCTATTAATCAGTGGGATAGTATTGACATCTATAGACAGACTACTTCATCCAACAACAGCAGAATACACATTCTTCTTAAGCTTACATGAACTAGTCACTAAAATACACCACTTTCTGGGCCATAAAACACATCTTATTAAATGTTTAAAACAATAGAAATCACATGGTGTCTGCTCTCAGACCACAATGGAATTAAACTAGAAATCAGTAGTAGAAAGGTAGCTGGAAAACCCCAAATTGTGTTCCCTGGTGTTCTTACAAATGAATTCAAAACATAGGTTCACATAAAACTTATACAAGAATTTTTGTAGCAGCTTTATTCGTGACGGGCCAAAGTTGAAAGCAACCAACATAACCTACAGTAGGTAAATGGATAAATAAACTTTGGCACATACAGACAACACAATATTATTGAACGCTTAATAAAGGGGCGGGGAAAGAAAAATAGGGCTAGCAAACCATGAAAAGACATGGAGGAAACTTAAACGCCTGCTACTACTTGAAAGAAGCAATATGAAAAGGCTAATACTGTAGGATTCCAATATGTAACATTCTGGAAAAGGCAAAACTATGAGGTAGTAGAAAGATCAGTGGTTGGCAAGGGGTTAGGAGAGAAGTAGGGATGAATGCACAGAAGACAGGAAATTCTCAAGTCAGGGAAAATATTCTTTAGGATACTATAATGGTAGATATATGAAATTATAAAGTTGTCCAAAGCCAAAGAATATACAACACCAAGAGTGACCCTTAAATGTAAACTATGGACTCGTGTGATAATATGCCAATGTAGGTTCATTTATTGTAATAAGTGTACCACTGTGGTATAGGATGTGGATGGTAGAGGAGGTAATGTGTGTGGGGGAGGACAGGAGGTATAAGAGAACTCTTTGTATTTTCTGTTCAATTTTGCTGTGAACCTAATACTGTTCTAACAATAAGTTTACTCATTAATCATACAACAAAAATATTATTTTGTTTGTCTGTTTTGTTTTTTTCAGACCAAATGGTAAATCCAGTTTGCTCTATCTGATGGAACTTTACCAGCTACTTTTGAAATTATGTAAAATCTAATCTGGTACCAGCATCAAATAAATCAGATACATCAAAACACTCCTACAACAATTAAGGAAGATGTGGTTACGTCCCTTGAAGAGCTAAGAGCTACTAACTAGAGCTAAGTTTTCTGTGTGCAAAAGCAAAAAAGGACACATGATACTTTATTTACATTGATTTTATTTTTAACTTAAATTTACATGGATATTTATTTTTAACTAGTGAAGTATGACTTCGAATTCTCAAATAATTAAATATATCTGTGTTCCTATAAATAAAACAACGTTTCTTTTTGAAAGGTTTAATATATTGTGGAAAAATAATTCTTAGATCAGAAACATTATTGACACAGACCAATGTTTGTCATGGTCTGCTCTTCTCCCTGACCCCAGTAAATTTATAAATACTTGTTACATGTGAGATTTTAAGGTAAACTCATTATGTGTGTATTTGCATTCATGAGTCTATGGGCATGTACTTGTTTATATTCTCATAGAAATTTCTTTTCTTTTTCATTCTAGTTGGTGACAAATATAGTCAATACTACCTGTGTGAAAAAAAAAAAAAAGTACCTAATTTGGATTGACAAGGAAACTCCCCAGAAATTCTGTTCTTAAAATGATGAAGTTTATTCTAGTTTACGGAGCATTTAAAAGCAAGCTATGCTGAGAGGAACAATACTTGGAGAGAAATACTGGATGGATGCACAGTTTGAGGTACTCAAAAATTTATCAATAGCTAAAACCAGGTCATTTGAGAGTCGTGCTCTCATTATACCTTATACTGATTGATGACTTTTAATGGATTTGATGCTGAGTTGAGATACTGATTCTTATTGTGAGATATTATAGATACGCTTACATGAAACTCCATATTGCTTACTATAAAGTTGTTATTTAAAATATTTTACATTAATTGCATAGTGTCCTACTTATGAGAGTTCAGAAAAAAATCCTTCTTGGGTCCTAATGTCCAGGAGAGCTGGCCACTAGTTTGTTTTTATAGATAATATTTATCTTTTTATTGACCAACATCATCTCTCCACTCAGGCTGGTAAAAATCTGAAAGAAAAAACTGCAGCTCAACAGCAACAAAAAAGCAGGGATATTTTATAATGTTGGCTTTACCATAAAAGTTTGTTTTAAAGAATTTACCTTATATCTTGACTATATAAATAAAGGTATTTTCCAGATCCACTTTCTCAGGACAAAATCATTCAGTCTCGCAAACTTCTGGGTTATTGATGACTGAAATATATTGCTTAAATCACTCTCTAGAAATTTTCAGTGGTCAAGGAGAGTCACTTTACCCCAAGTCTATACCTCCTTCAAAGGCAACCCATATGAAATGATTATTCAATGCGAGAATATAAAGGCTTGAATAGCATCTCTCCAGTTTGGATACTTTGAAAAGTTTCTCCAGCTTTTGAGCTCCTTATGGGTTTAGACAAAGCATTTCTTTTAGCATTTCAACAAGAATACAGCTTTTCCCTCTACAGTCCTCTTTCCTTCACCTCACCACAGATGTTGATGCTAAAGCCATTCACCAATAAAATTTCTCCATACAAATATTTTTGTCTTAGAACCTGTTTTCTCATACCTGACATTTGCATAGGGTTTGAGGAGCAGTGTCTAAAATGAAATGTTGACGATGGCTCCTTGGCTGGCAGGCTGACACTCTGAACCCCCAATCCTTGCTAGAAGGTGGAAGGAGTACCGTCAACCTCTGTCATGTGGGAGCAGCAAATCCATCAAAACATTCACCAGGTCACGTTCAGATGGGTTGCCAATAGAAGGAAATACAGTGGTAAGTGCAATAATTCAGGTGTTGTAGAAGTAGAAGGAAAACAGTAATTAAGAATGAATAAATTTGACGAAAATTTCTGGAAGTAACCAATTAATTGGTGATGAACAATGAAAGAGTGTTGGTGAAAATTCAACAAATAAAGATTAAGTGTAAATTCCAGAGGACTCCTTTGGTTTCATACAAAGACACTCTTCTTTCCTGCAGCCAGAGTCTCATGAAAATTGAGAATCAGGTATAAAACTTAATGACAGGATAAGTAGAGCTCCAGAGAAGGCTGAATTCTCAATCCCAGCAGGTTTGCTATGCCAAAGTCAGAGCCCTGATAAGGAAGAACTGAGATTCTGAGACTGAGAAGGGGATACACAAATCCATGCAATCAATGCACCCAAAGATCTTAAAATCCCCAGACTTCACAGAACCCTCTGGGTCTATGGAGGTCATCTAGCTGTAAATCTTGAAGGCCCTACTTCCTGGCTTCGCTTTTTGATTATGAAGCACCTTCTGCCACACACAGTGACATATACTTCCTTAGGATCTACCACTGCTACCCGCCCAGGTCACAAAACAACTAACTAAGCTTAAGTCTCAACATAACTGAGGCAGAAATGCACTGTTTCTTCAGGACCACCCCGCCCCTGCCACCAAAAACATATACTGTGCGAGATTGTAAAAAATGATTGGGTACCAGATCCTGAGCGTTCCAGTTAAAACAGAAATCATTATCAAGATGGGAAAACTTTTCCATGATACAGGGTTGGACATGCTGGCAAAGGCACTGGAAAGTGATACTAACAGGCTCCTAGGATGAGTCTTGTTAGCTTACAGAAAAGGACTGCCAGAACTGCTGTGACAGAAAATAAAAGACAAAAAAGACTCAGAGAAGTACATATGCTACAGAGTACATACTACATAAAGGAGGGGATCCAATCAGATTCCTGAATTAAGGTCCTAAAAGACAATTTACCTTTGTGATCAGCAACAGACTGAAGTGTCAGTATCCTTGAAAAACTTAGAGGTAGACTCTTTTGAGGCCAAGGATGAAAAATAGAAGCTGCTATCAGAAAACTTTCATGACCTATTCCAATAGAACAAGAGAATCTACAAAAACATATATAGAGACTAGATGTATTTACTTAACTAATAGGCAGAAGCTGGGTTTCAAAATTATCATCATGTATACCGTGGCCCTCGAGGTAGCCAGAAGAACCAAATTCACAGTGTGTTATCTATATGTTTAACAGAGATTAGCTTCTCTAGGGGCAAGATGATAGATGGACATACAAAAAGAGTGTAGCTTAACTTATACAATCGAAAAAAATTAAGTTTGGAAGACAAGAAACTGAAGGCTATCATTCCAATGGAAAGTAATAAACCCTTTTCCAATTTTCAAAGGAGAGGTCAGACTTCCAGAAAGAAAAAAAAAAAAAAAAAAAAAACCTGCAATATTTCCTTCTCCTTCTCTTTCTCCTCATTTGCTTTCTCTTCTTTCTTGTCTTCCACCTCTCCCTCTTCTTTTCCTTTTCTTTTCCCTGCTGTCAATATTATTACTCTTTTAACTCTGTTCACCTGACATGTCTCAGGTATGATACTTTTCTTGTCCTTGCTTCTATATAGCTACTTCTCAGCAACTCTCACTTGAACTTTTTATACCTTATCCTCAAACATTTATATTGTTTCCATCTGACAGTTCTGCTTTCTCTGTCCTCAGTAATTTTTCCTCTACTCCAACCTACTGATCATAATATACTTAGCCTCAGTCTGCTTTCCATCAGCTTTTCTTTCCAAACCTCTTAATCCAAATGATGTTATTAAAGTCCTTTCCATTTTCTCTCAAAGCCTCGCTCTCCAGGCTCTTTTCTATCCATCAGTTTCCTCCTGTTTATTCCCTATGACCCTGCCTTTGATCCTAGTGTCTTGTTTATTGCTTCTGGCCTTTGCATCCTAGTCATTTAGGCTTTATGGATTCTTGCCCCGCCGCATCATTACCACACCACTGCACCTTTTCCTGAAAACCTTGTTTGCTCTGTTCTATGTATTTCTCTTTCATTCATCAGACTCAGCTTTCCAAGAAGAGGACTTGGACTAATATTAAAATGCTATCCCTGTGTTTCAGTGGTGGAATTCCAGTGAAGGAAAGATGAATTTGTAAAGGGAACCAAGGCAAGGCAAGATGCACATGTGATGGTATAGGATGCATCATCACACCGGCCAGCTCTGACACAGGCTTGAAGTAGGCATTTTTGCTCAGCACGTGGGATACTGCCTGAAAGAGGTGCATGAAACAGTATCATCTTAGAGTAATCCAAATATGGTAGAAACAAATATGATTCAATCTGCTAAGCTTCATTTTATTTCCTGTTTTCTATTGCTCAATATCTCATGCCACCGGATACTAAAATTTGTATTCCTCTAGGTTATAGCCTCTAACCACTCAACAGCCTATCAGGGGGCCAAATCCCACACTCTGATGCTTTTATAATGAGTGTAGGTGCTGTGTGAGTGTAGAGTCCTGACAGAGAGAGGAAAGAGGGAGAAAAGGATAGGGAGAGGAAAGAAAGACAGGAGTTGTATGAGAAAATCTGAAATGATGCTGGAGACATAGGTCCAATATACATATCAAAATTTTCCATGCTTCTCTCTAGATTCTTCTTTACATATGACTGACTTGTGCAACAATAGAAGAAATGCATAATGGATAAAGATTGTGAAAATAAAGTCCTGGAATTCCTCATATTTTAGAAGTGTCATTGAATCTACTTTTATAAATAAGCATAACTGAATAAAATTAGTCTTAGCACACATGCACACACACAAACTCATACACTTGTATAGAAACAAAATTAAAAGTACAAAGAAGAAAGAATAAAGTGGTTATTTCAACACATACTTGTGCCCATAAACTCTCACAAAAAGTAAACATCTGACTCTTGGTAAAATGTTCACATAAACACAATATGGTTTGATTACATTGAAAAGATAACCAACTAGTGTTAAAATTACCACTAAAGAAATTTTTCTCTGACACCTAACAACTTAGGACAACAAAATGCTCTGTGTATTATAAGATAATTTTACAGTATTATGGATATACAAGCTTAAGTTTTGACATGGATGTAGGAAGTATTGTGGGATTATCTAGGAGGGTACTACAGCCTGCTAGAAAAATGACTGATTGAAAAACCCTGATGAAGTTAGAAAAGTGAGTAAAAATAAGAATAGTATGCAGTTAGGAATACATATTTAAGTCCAAGGATAGGTTCTTGAGAAGTTCTGGGAGTCTGCAAAGTTGTTTTTTTATTATTTTTCTTTCTCACTCCCCTGCAGAAATAAACCAGTGGTAGTAGAGTTTGAAGTTTGGCATTAAATTGGGATTCTAGCAACCATGGTCAGCTACTACTGTAAGAAAATATTTCTTTCTTTTCTTTAATCCTACCAGTAAGGTGAGGCCATCAGTTTAGGAGACAGAAAAAGGAGTAGCCCACATATATTTAGCATTTTATCTTCACAATCATTCAAAGATGGACATAGCATGTCAATGTATCATCTGAACGTGTCATAAGTGATTTGTATTTAGTCATCATTTTTATTCACATACATGTATTTTTCTATGAAATAATACAACGTAAACAAAAGGCAAGTTATCTAGAAATATAAAGGAACTAAAAGAGCTCTTAAACATATGCTTCTCCTCCTGTCCTCCCTATCTGATATTAATAACACCAACTTGTATGCAGTTTTAAGCTAAGAAGCTTGGTTGTCAACCAACATTTCAAAGTAAGAGCAACATCTTCTCTTGTGCATTACATTGTTCCTAAGCCCACATTGACCAAAAAGAATGTGTTTGAGTAAATAAAGAAAGAGTATCATAGCTGGCAGACAAATGTTATATTATGGTCCTGATTATATGACTGTAAATAGACAACAGTTTCAAAATCTGAGTTTAATCAAATAGTAAAAGAAGCAAGCTGGAATTACATATGTAATTAATGTATGTGAAACTGTGAAAAATTCTTATGTGGATGAAATAATACAGGTACATGGGCGTGGGTGATTTAATATAAATTTCCACTTAAGACTTTGTGGTAACAAATGAAGGTAGCAATTAGATTAACTCATTATAAGATAACTGTGCTGCGAAAAAAATTAAAAATCTATCTTATGGATATTGCTCTATTGTACAAGTCAGCTAGAGGAGACTGTTATCATTTTAAATAGAAAATACTAGCATTACTACTGTGAGAAGAGATTCAGCACTATTTATGACTCTTCAGATTTAGACACAAAATTATTGCTTACTTTTAGTTTCTGTGACTCCTACAAGCATTAAGCTTGATTGAACCTCATATTACAGTACTGACAAATGAATCAACAGGCAAAAATACGTTGATGTGAATCAAAATTACTGTATATAAGATAATATTTTGCTTTCACATTTAGTCTAGCATTCAGAAATAACACTTGCTTTAATTTGGAAACGGTTTACAGTACCAAAACATGTACGATAACCTTGAAAATAACTGTGGAATACATTCAGTCACACACCAAACATTTATTACTCATTGACTATAACAACATTCCATACTCACAGTGGATGCCTGACAAATATCACAGGTCAGGGTATTCTGGTCCTATTGCCACCAAAAGTACAATTTTCAAAATATTTAATTGCTTATGACTACATAAAGCATATGAACATATTTGCACAAAAGTTTGGAATAATGCCCAAAACCCAGGATACCCAACAGAACGTTATTACAGGTAACAAGAGAGTTCAACCGGGGAGTTGTTAAAAAGTCAGTATATAGTATCATTATACTGTCTATATTCTGTAATAACTATCATAACAGGGAGGATACGCTACCATACATAATAGATCTAAACATAAAATACGTCCTGGGATAAATTCAACAAGGAATGTGCAAATTTTTTCTGAAAAAAGTATAAAGCATTATTAAGAGATATAAAACACAAATAAATGGAGAAATATTCCTAGTTCATGAACAGGAAAATGCCATGTTATTAAAATGGCAATTCTCTAAATTAAGTTAAATCATTTTTTATTACTAAAATAATACATCGAAGTCTTTATTGCTGTTGCATAATATAGTTGTGTATATATAAATTCATAAAGATGTGAGAACAGCAAAAATTTGAACAAAAAAGAACATGAAAGCTAAATGTTACATTGGCAAATGTAAAAAGGCATAATGAAGATAAGTACTTGTAAACAATATAACACTGTCCAAAATAGAAAAAGATATATTAATACAGCAGAATATAAATCCTTTTAACAATACCTAGGTATATCTGTTTAATATATTATGAAAGTGGCACTGTAATTAATAAAGGACAGATTACACAAGAAAATATTTCTGAAAATTTGGAAAAACAAATATCTTGCCTCTTTTATGTATATTTCAGATGGTTTAAAAGATTAAAGAATAAAACAGAAATAAAAATTTCTTCTCACTGTAAACAAACATTTACTTGATATTTAGGTTTGGTTATAAACTTACTGAAAAAATCAAGAAGTTATTTTAATGTGTTATGTGTTAGCATAAATAACTAAAATATGTATAAATCTAGAAATATAATGAAATTCAACTTAAATGAAAAAATTACAAAAGTAATAGTTACATAAATGGTTTACACATATAAATAGTTCTTATAAAAGTAAAACTGACAAATATTTCTAGTTTTGAAAAATGTTTTTTAATTTAAAAAGAATAGAAAGCTATACACCAAGTAATTAAACAGTAGCTGTTTTTTTCTTTCTTATAACATCTCTCTGATTCTCTGCAGCCAGGAAAGTTTCTCCACTTTTAAATATTTGTATGATTAGATTACATGGTGGATAACTATATATTTTTTTGTTGCTGCCCTAAGAAATGACTACAGATTTCATGGCATAAAACAGCATAGATTAGTTATCTGACCATTCTGGAGGTGCGGAGTCTGAAATCAAGGGGTCAGCAGGGTTACCTTGCTGTTCAGGGCTCTATGGAAAATTCTGTTTCTTCACCTTTTCCAGCTTCTAAAGACCATCTGCCTTCCTGGGTCTTGGGAACATGAAGGAAATCTTCAAAGGCAGCATCTTATGATCTTCAAATCTTTCTCTAACCTTGACTTCTCTTCCACATGTTTCTTCCAGTTTAAATGATGCTTGTTATTCTATTGAGCCCATCCTGATAATTCAGCACTATCTATCTCAAGGTCCTTAATTTTAATCACAACTTTAAAGTCGTTTCTGCCATCTAAGGTAATATACGCAGAGGCCTCTAGGATTACGTCATGAACATCTTTCGTGGAGGGGCGTTATCTGCCTTTCACGATTTCTTGAGTTTGTTAGTGTGTTTAAGGGTGATTTTAAATTCATTTTTGTACTTCTCTGTCTTTCCATTTTATCAAAAGAAAACACAGTATTACATGGATAAAAAAGAAAAAAAAGAAGAGAGAAATAAATTTAAATGAAAAGATTGCCTAGATGGAATGTTCAGAGATTTACATTCTTAATGTTACTTACCTCTTCTGGTAACTCATTGTATTTCTGTGGACAAGTCACTTCAAGGCTCTTCTATTTAATTGCTTAATGTGAAATTAGGAAATTTGAACTTCAAAGACTAACAATTTTCAGCTGAGGACTAAAACCTTGGACTAGGATTCAATGCCTTTATGTGATTGTTCCAACTGGAATGGCAGTGTAGGCAAAAAAGCAAGCTAATGTTCTCCAACAGAACGCTAAAGGCACATTTAAAGTTGTTGCTAAGTCTGTTGGGTGTTATTTGGAATGTTTTCTCCATGTTTTCCATGTTCACTTGCATTGTGGATAATTAAAATCCACACATAGTACAAAATTCATTTACTCAGATGACACTTACACAGCAACTACTTTATGTTAGACATGGTGTTAGGGGATTGCTTCTATGTCATAAGTAGCATGGATACAGCAAATGTACACGATTGAAAGATGAGCACTAGGATAAAATAGACAAACTTCTGTCCCACAGAAGGCTTCAATGTTAGTCGAGCAGAAGGAATAATCACCTCTTTGAAGGCAAAGATTGTTTTATTGGGTTATTTAAGCCCATTTCCTACTAGCATTCTGCCTCCATTTCCTTTCTGGACCTCTTCTACCATGGTTGATAGTTAACTGGAAATCCTATGCTACTTTCTTGACTAGCTTTGGTCTTATATGACCAATGGTTCGCTTAGCATATCCACTTGGATGTGTAAAAGGAAGCCATAACTCAACATTTCGAGAATACATTCAGTCATGATGTTTCTCTTCAATGTTAATCTTTCTGTATTTCTAATTTCAGTGAATTACACCATGATCAATCCTCTTATATAGCCAGAACCCTATGAGTCATTCTTGATATTTAATCTCCCTTAGCCATTCAATTAGTCAGGGTACCAGCTGGAAACAGATGGCACTCATATTTAAAATGATTCTAAAATATATTAATTATGGGAGTCTTTATGAGGGCTGGACAGGGTGCAGTACCACCATGAGCAACAAGACAGTATTGTGGGCTCTTTATGACCTCTACCACAAAAAAGTCTCTGGAATCCATATGGACAGTCTTGCAGAACTGCTGCCTTGAGAGGAGCAGTAATTTTGGTTGAGAATGCAGTCTTCCAATGTGACCCTGAAGGGCAGTAACCAGAGGAATAAATAGCCATACCCGATTATCTTAAATCCTCAGTTTTCCTATTGATGCTTTCTATTAACTGGACCCAGTCAAAAACAAAAGACAAGACAGTCATTGATGTGATCTGCACAGGTGAGCCTGTCACGGATGAGGGGAAGGTAGAGAAGACAGGGAAGTGGATCCCAGGGAGCAAACAGAACAAGCGTGGGGCTGGGTATCCTCTCTCTACCACCAGAGCTTGCAAATATCTGTATTCAACCCGCAAACCTCCTCCTATCTTCCTGAATACAACCACCATCCTAGTACAACTATTATAATGTAATTTTTGATTTTTAAAGTTGTTTCCTAATTAGTCTCTTATTATTCTGATCCCTCCAGCTAGACTAGAATGAACTTTTCACAACGCGTGTATAATCATGCTCCTCCCTATTTTAAAGACATCAATATTTTCTTATTAGCATTAGAATAAAGACCAGAATCTTTAATGTGTCTCTTCCTTGGAACACTCTCTTATTACTTCATTACCTATCGAACTCCTCATTTTCCGGCAGATCTTTGTTTAATCCTCACTTTCTCTTTGAAGCTGTCCTGCTTTTTGTGACAAATTCCCTTGTTATTGATATTCATAGCATGATCTACTTCTATATATAACATTTGTTATTCTTGTACTATGACAGGCATTTAAAAGATTCTTGGTTTCTCCAATAGATACTAAAGCTGTAATTATGTTTCTATTTGGCCTAATTTGTATCTTCTGTGTCTGGTAGAGATCCTGGCATATAGTATAGATATAACAAATTCCTCTCGAATGGATGAATGTATTAAATAACACCTTATTTGCCCCCCAACAATATATATTATGGATGTAGTTCACATCTGTGAGATACCTGCATAAAAGTTGTGAGATTTTGACAAAAGTACCCCAAATATCTTATCCTTCCCTCACCTATTTTTCAAAGGCCCAAGCTGGATGTTTTGCTAACATGAGTAAACAGGGTTGATTTAGATTGGACTGGGAAGAATGGAACATAAGATTAATAAGTAGGACATGATGGAAAAACAGAGCCCCGAAAGATGAAAAGCTAGTCTTGGGGTGTGTATTAAGTTCCTATTGTGGCTGTAACGAATTACCACAAATTTGGTGGGCTAAGTCAATACAAGGGTCTTATCTTAGAGATCCAAAGTCCACAGTGGGTCTCACAGAGCTAAAATCAAAGTGTTGCCGGGGCTGTATTCCCTTCTGGAGCTTCCAGGAAATAATCAATTCCCTTGTCCTTTTGAGATCCTGGAGACTGATTACATTGCTTGACTCATGACCTCCTTCCATCTTCAAGGCCAGCAATAGCATCATTCTGATCTCTGCTTCTGTGGTTACATCTCCTTTTCTGATTTCAAGTCACCCATATCACTTTCAGTCATATAGGAAACCAAATACAAGAAATTTTGTCTTTATAATCCAGGATAATCTTTTCACTTAATTACTTTTGTAAATTCCCTTTTGCCATATAAATTAACGTAGGTCCCTAGAATTAGGATGTGGACATCCTTGGTGGGTCATTTTCCATGCTTACCACCTGGAAAATCTTAGGTGGTTTCAGAAATAATTTGGAGGTCAGTTTGTTTGAGAAACATATGAAGATTAAGTGGAGTAGAGTGAAGGCCATGATATATTACCCAGATCCCCATTCGGGAATGAAGAGCTTGTATTCTCAGCTGCAGCTGATGTTGCAGACAGGGAGTTCCCCCCTGTAAACCCTCCTCAATAATTGATTTGCCCAATCCAATGACTAGTTCATGTGGAGATACAGATTCCAGACCCTCTTGTTCCAACTTGACACAGATCTAAAGGGTCATCACATCTTCAGAACTCCCAAGGAATCATATGAGTCTTGCTGAGAATGTGTTGCTGCCCAATCTTCTTTCCCAGGAACTGAGACTGTAGCATTAACGTAACAAAACAAAACAAAACCACAATGAAAAAACGTAGATTGCAATTTCTGGGGACTTTTTTTGTTTGTTTGTTTTGCTTTGTTTTGAATTTTTACCCGTAGTGTTGGTGTTTATTCTACCAACATCTCTCACCATTTTGATGGTGTTTTATTATTATCTCAGCTGACTATAAACTACATTTTACTGCTTGAACTTATTTAAAAATTTTAGTTTGTATATTTGTAGAACTTGCAACACGTTCACTGAAGTATCTCATAAGACATAAATAAAATATTATGCGTATGTATATACACACAAACATAATGCAGAAGGAGAGAAAAATGGAGAGAGAGAGAAAAAAAGATGAGTCACATCTATAGCCAAAAAGTATCTGTGTCTGTGCTGGGAAGTTTGGAGAATAAGAATGAGAGGAGAGAAATCACTTTGAAAAAAGAGAGAAAACTACTAGTCACAATAGAATGTTGTTTAATATTCTAGTGGCTTCTCATTGTCATTAGAGTTAAAACATAATTAGTTTTCCTTATGGCTGTGAATACTTCATAACTTGCAGTCTCCACCTAACTCTCACATAATATTTTGTAAAGTTCCAGCGCATGTTCATGAATACCCATACTCTCCTTCCATACCCTCAAACACACCAAGCATGTTGTCACCCCAAGGCCTTTGCACATGCACTTTCCTCTTCTGGGAACACTGCCCTCTCTCTTCCCCCAATCTCAGTCGTGGTTTGGGCTATCCTCTATTTGCCATGAGGGTCTTAACTCAACCGTCACCTTCTCAGTGAAATCTTCCCTGACTATGTAATCTCAGACGTGAACACATCACTCAGTTTTATTTTTTATATATCATTTACCATTATCTAAAATTGTCCTACTACTGCTTTCTGGCTTGCCTCTTCAAAATGCATTTAAGAAATTTTGCTCACCTCCAAGAAACTGGAGCCTAACAACCTGTTTGGCACATAGTGAATGCTTAACTAATGTTTGTTGAATGACAGAAGACAAAACTACGTCTCTTTTTCAACTTTACCTTTTGCATTCAGAAATGTGTAAACATCTTGCACGACTGGTAAACTTTCCAGAGCTCCCATACAGATATCTCGCCACCTTGTTTCTGAGAGGTTTTCCTTCTTCTTCACTTCTGGTACAACGGTGATGCTGAAGAGTCTTCAGCCATGATATCTTCCACGAGACCCATTTTTGATAACTATATAGGACCCAAGTGATCCCAGAGCTGGTAATTCTCAAAGCAATTTATTATGCATTTCTTGTTTTATAAATTGAGATGAATACATCTGAAATGATAATAAATCATAGAGAAAGGAAAGGCTGCATTAAGTCAAGGCAAATGGATCAGGAAGACAATGGTATGAGACCTTCAGAGCCAGGTATGGTTTTGATATGAATGTAGAAGGAAAGCACGTAAGAAGGAAGGAAAAAACAAAACAAAAACAAGACATATGTTTGGCAAAGTGAAGAGTATGGCCAGTAAAAGACATAAGCCTAATTACCATGGTATTCATTTAGTGGAGAAAATACACATAAAAATAAAAATCCATATAAGTACCAGTCAGATGACTGTGGGCCTGGGTATGTCTAGTTAGGACTCTCATCTCCTTGAATAATAGCTTTAATCATCTTTGTAACTTGTTGTAAATGTTCAATGGCTCATAAATGCCTGTTATATAGACTGTCGAGTGAAGTAGAGGATGGAGATGTGATGGAGACATTGGAATTAGAGACTTCAATGATCTGTTACCAAACTTTATGCGAAGATCTGGAGAGAAGGTGGTATCATCTCTTTCTTACTCTTTTTCCTTACCTCTGACTTTTAATTGTTCTAATTAGTTGTTCTGATAAATATGTTCTATTTTTGCTTTATATATTTATGGATATAATAAATAATTTGTTTAACTTTCTACTTAGCTATAAGTCAATAGTAAGTAGAAAAAGGAGAAGCAATTTTCTTAAATATCCAAATATGGTATGATTAATTCCTTATTAATTTGAAAATCAAATATTTATTATGGTTTAGATGTTTTTCACAGCCTGGTAAATATGGCTCAGAGTTCAAGATCAGTGTAAATATTAAAATGTCAATAAAGATAAATAGCCTATCTATCAGACTATACCTTAAACTGTATCATCAATAATAAAAGTCTGTGTTTCTTTTGCAGTAGATTGGCCAAAGGAGAAGAGAAAGGCAACTGATTGAGAGGACTAAAAATCTTATGAAGAAGGTACTAAATGATGATTAAGGATGACATTTCTATTCAATCTGTTTAAACATCAACAACAATAATAAAACAAATACATAAGAAGCGCCAATACTGACAAGGGTGTAGTAAAATATGCTCTTATTTATCACTTTTGATAGTAAAAGCATTGGCTAAAAATTGCAGTATTAATGAATAATTTTACATACAATTTGCTTTTGCCATTCTTCTGAGAAATACCTTGAATTTATTACGATAATTATGAAAAATGTAGAAAATGATGCAAGAATAATTATGATAATCATTGTGCTAGCTATAATAGTTAAAACAGAAAATATACTAAAGATTTTATAGTAATTGAATAAGTTGAATTATGGCCTTGGCATCTTAAAGATTATAAATGACCAATAAAAATATTTATAAATAATTTAAATGATACAAAGAATTCTTATAAAATTGAGAAACTCATGATAGCTATTTAATAGTAAATTAGCACTGTTTCACGTGTCAAAATAAGAAAATGTACAATATAGCAAATAAAAATTATAAACCTAGTTTTATCAAACTTTTGTTTGGATATGAAGATTATTAAATGATTTTTTGTGCTTTCTTGCACTTAGTTTATTAATAACTTTGTGACAATTATATGAATATGTGTAATCTTGACAAAATTAAATGATATAATAATAATCATAGCCTTACAAGCAATTTACAAATTACAATTATGTATATAAAAATAATTAACATGTATGATAACTTTTATATATTTTTATTTAATCAGAAAATATCACTGGTTTATGATTTATAAATATTTTAAGTTTCTACCTTAGCACATCAATGGAAAAAATAATTCCATTCCATTCATTTACATTCATATGTAATACTAAATATATTTTTATTTTGTCTTTTATTTTTTAATAATTTCATTTGAGTTTTTATAGAATAATTATAACTAATATATTAGTGGTTAGAAGGTGAAAAATATTATGAAAAATTCCTAGATGAAATTATTTTAAATAAATAATGCCATCTTATATTTTCCTTTTAAAAATTAATTATGTAAATAATATTTTCAGTTTCTCCTTTCAGTGGATCTATAACACTTTTCTCTTTATCCCTGTTTAGAGAAAAGTATTTTCCATGGTGCAAAATTTTAAAAATAACATGAACTTGTATAAAACATTTTTAAATGAATAAAAGTATTTTTATTTCATTTGAGAATTCTTGAAGATAAAAGACACCGTGTTGCCATCAGAACCGTTATTATCTACAAAGACTGTATTGTTGAAATAGATTAAAAAGAATTCTTTGGGATCTCTTTTTTTAATATATACTTAGGGGAAAAAGACTGCATGTATTGGAAATGTCTATTGTAGTTTAAAGAATGTTGACATCCTCTAAAGAAAGAAGAACCAAAAAGATCTGAGTCAGAATATTCAACTTGGTGTTCAATATTAGAACATAAGACAAATACCTGATTCCACTTTTTTAAAGTCTTTAAGATGCATCTCTTCTTTTAAAAAATTTTATCTGGCAAAGGTCTGTATTTCATGGAAGGGGGGAAAAAGGCAAAGTACAGTAGTATCCCCCTTATCCATGGAGGATGGGGTCCAAGACCCCCAGTGGATGACTGAAACTGAGGATTATACTGAACCATATAAATATAATTTCTTTG
Organism: Chlorocebus sabaeus; assembly: GCF_047675955.1. NCBI lineage: Eukaryota > Metazoa > Chordata > Mammalia > Primates > Cercopithecidae > Chlorocebus > Chlorocebus sabaeus. The sequence goes on along the minus strand of NC_132908.1, from coordinate 58,090,329 downwards.
TTATTGAAACACCAGGGCTTTGGTCTAGGTTCTGGTGCTTGCAACACAAAAAATCAATCACTGAGACAATGCATATTGCCAGGGAAGAAGGCTTTACTCAGCTGCTACAGCCAAGGAGATGAGAGATCAGTCTCAAATTCAGCTCCTCAACTAGCTAAACTTGGGGGGTTACATAGCAGGAAAGAAATGTAACTATATATGGGAAAATAGAAATTATGGAGAGGTAAGGAAGTGGAGGTGGTCAACAGGCAGCAGCTGGTCAGTTAGGCATTCATGATGGGTGAGAGGTCTGGTGTCCCACCGTTCAGATGTGGTGTTCTGGTAAGATTCGGGTGCTTGATACTTTCTGGGAGGACTGATGGTGGGTTTCTTGAGAAAGGAAATCAGTAAGACAAATGTAAGTTTCTCAAGTTTTAAGACTGGAATGGTCAATTTCTAGTTTTACTGCAAAGAAACCATAAATATCAATTTTATGAAACAATAGACTGGTTTCATTTTTAGATCTCAGTTGATTGCAGGTAGCTGAAACCTCAGAAAGTAAAACCAAGGATAAGGAGAGACTATTGCACAGATTAAACTTACAAACAACACAGGGAAAGAAAAAAAAAGAAAGTGGTATAAATTAGTTTTGTGTTCCCCTTATATAATTTACACTACCACAAAGCTTCAGTGAGATTCGTACCTTTGTCTTTTCACTCCTGGGGAACCTGGAACTGACATGAAGGATCTCTCTCCCTCTCTGTCTCTTTGAATACACAATTTGCATGCATCATTTTGTCAAATATGTGTATTCAAACACAAAGGTCTCAAAGAACTGAAGATGTTCTGAAAAATCCCTGTAAGGAAACAAAACCAGAATTTACCCCGTTACAACCTTGTTACAGATTTGAAAGAGTATTTCTTGTTTCTCCTCATCAAATGAAGATAGTCCAGAGCTTGTGTTTCCATTTAGTAAAATCAAATACCATGCACAGAATCCCAAATCTAAGTATAAATCTGTTTTTCACTTAAGAAAAAAAGCAATATTGTATTTAAGTATTAAAAACATTTAAAAAATATATAACACACTAGTGGTACCCACTTTTTAAAAAAATGAAATGATTGCAAAACCAATAATGACCAGTAATAACATTTTAGGGGTTCCTCATTGCCAGTGGATGAGTGAAACTGAGGATTAGCTTCTTCCCAAAGAAGTCTGTGGGGATGGGGTTATGGGGCATGGATACTGATATATTTACAATAATTACATGACAGCAAAATGGAAATTCATTGACTTTCTCAGTATATTTGTAAATAGAAGTTTTATAAACTTTTGGTTTGGGTTGTATTTTTTTTTCTATCTATTAGAGCTTTTAAACAGAAAAACCTTTGAAAAATTAAATTTACCTGAGTTTAACTGAGTAGGAAACAAAAAGATTTATGAACATGATAGCCCTCCGGACAAAAAGCATGTCAGAGAGTTCTCCTTCACAAAGTTAGCAAGCAATATTTATAGCTGGAAAACAAAAGTGACATAGGAAAATGATTGGTTACAGTTTGAAGTTTGCCTTATTAGGACATGTTTGGCAATTTGCAGTCTATGATTGGCTGAAAGCTTGACTGCTGTGTTTGGCTGAGATTCAGATACTTGTTACAAGAATATGCTCTCAAGTTAGGTTGCAGCATGTTTACATTTTAGGTTAGGTTGCAGTTCACTACTATACAGAGCTTTGGGGCAAATTTAATTTAATAGAGGGTAACAAATCCATTGAAGTTGATGTCTTGTGGAAAATCTAATCAATGACATTTGAATCTAAAATTCAATTATCTTAAACCCAACTTCAGTGCTGCTCCACTGTGTTTTCAAAATTTGCCATTCTCCTATTGTGTAGCTCTAAAAAAATAAAATACATTTTAAAAATTACCACATAATACTGTCACAGATGGACTGAAATTATTTTAGACCTCAAATGCATGTCTCCATCCATTCTAAAGACTCAGTTATAGAAAAAAACTTATTAAAGAGCAACAGCAACAACAAAACCATATGTGTAGATAAACAGAGCCCGAATTCAGGAAGACCAGTATAAAAGACTCACGCTTATTTGCTTTAGATTAGTACTATCCAGAAGAAAGGTAGAAGAAAACAAAGAAAATGTGTGCTTTTGAGATCATGTGATCTTCATTTAATTTAAAAGTATAAAATTCCAAAAATCTAGAAAAACAATACTTTATGGTATATATATATTCAATGGTCAAGAGGGAAAGGAGCTTTTAGAGATGTAATCCACATTTTGGCCATTAAGCCCCCATTGAGCATAATTGAAATATATTGAGTGCTCAAAATGGACAATGGCCTATGCTAATGTCATGGGTATTCTCTTATTTACTTCTCATAATAAACCTATGAGGCAGGTCTTTTTGTTTAGATGAAATAAGGTTCAGGGACAAACAACTAATGACAAACATGCAGTACGCAGCAAGACCAGGAGACTATGGAAACTCTCACAAGAAAATGCATTGCCCTCTTTGTTGTCAGGCAATTCCAACAAAAATGCATAATGATATGTCACTGTAATGCATATGAAAAAGTAAAAGTGGTTTCAGGAACACCTAATGTGAGGGTTGCATTTGTTTTGTTAAAAGTGTGAAGACTCAAATGTTTCCAATGATCAGTCTGGGTCTTCATAGAGTCCTCATTACAACAGAGGATGACTTTAAGACTTCAAATGAAAAAAGAAAGGAAATTTTCCTGTGGATCTTGGAATATCTGATTTTTACACTATGGACTATAAATGCTACATTTCCTCATTTTGCTTGGAGAATCTCTTAGCCTGATATCTATCTTCTGGCTCACACCAACCTTGTTGTGACTTAAAGGTTTTTAAGGTTTCTGCCTTTACCTAAATGCTTTCATCATTCTGACCTTGTTTTCTACTGATTTCAGCTTTGGTATTCCAGTGCTATTTTGTCTGGGCTTTATCCTAGGCAGCTTTATTTTCACCATCTCCAATTACCTTTTGTACTGAGTCAATGTGCAAAACATACAATAACACTGATGAGGGAAGAAGAGAAAAAAAAAATGGCTCTTTTTGTTCCATTGATTTATTTTTATTGATGTTCCCACCAGGATAACAATTTTTGCCTAGGTTCAAGCACTTTGGAAACCCAACCCTAAGTTAGCAAAGAATTCGAGTAATCCAGGAGACCTCCATATTGGATCAGCTTTTGTTAATAGTAGTACTTCTTGATTCGGCTCTGAATCTGTAGTCTTGGTTGTAGCTCTGTCTATATGGTTTAGATCTTTGGATTTCTTTCAGGATTTTTACCTTCTCCAGTATCATTGTTTTTTCTGACATGCTAAATTATTTCTACTTTGAAACTGCACAGACCTTGGTTAATGAGATTGCATTATCCTATCTGGAGTAGTACAGCTACCTGTCTTAGGAAAACTCTACCAATAACTGTAGCTCTTTACATAAGGCCAAGATTGATTTGGAATATCTTACTACCACCTTATCAGGAACACACACATGCACACACCAACACACAACACACACAAACAAAATTTCCCTAAGTAAAATCTGGTACTATTCCTGAGATAAACGTTGTTCAACTCAGCAGACATGATGTTAAACAATAAAGCAGTTACTTCGTGCAAAATGAGGTATGTATGAACATTCAGAGACATGGTTTCAAGATTTTCTGATCATGGTCAGTATAAGCAAAAACAAAATCATGCTAGATCATCAGGGGAAAGAAAAATGACCTAAATTTTAGCTCACTGCAAGCAGTTCATTCATAGCCTTTAGTAATCCCTAAACCTCCTTATATGTGCCTATATTCTGAGTAGTATTAATCCTTCTACAGAATTCACAGTGCATCTAAATATGCATGCTTTTTCACTTCAGGAATCATTTAGAAATGTTTGTGAATTTGATGAACACATCAAAATATGCAAATAAATTTGACAATGGACATGTGAGAACTTTACATTGTGAACTAAAACATTACTGAAAGAAATTAAAGAAATGTAAATAGAGACTTATCAGATGCCAATGAATTCAAAGACTCAATATTCTTAACAGATCATTTCTCCTGAAATAGATCTATAGATTCAATAAAAGTTCAAATACTCAACACATTTTTTTTTGAAGAAATGAACAAGGTGATTCTAAAATTTACAAGAAAATAGAAAGGACATAGAAGAGCCGTGATGAGCAGAATGATAAAGTGGTCCCCCAAATTTCCACTTCTTGGTGGACTTGTTCTAGATAATCCCTTGGATATAATCCAAGCCAAGACAGATTGCACAGTTTGGATTATATCATTTTATATGGGAAAAGATTAGGGATTATGCAGGTGTGATTCAGGTCCCATACCTGTTCAATCTGAGTAAATCAAGAGAGATTATCCCAGATGGGCCTGACCTTGTCAGGTGAGCCCTTCCAAGGTACTCGACTCTTCCTGCAGAATGAGATCTGAAGCATGGGAGTGTGTGGATCCAGAGAGAGCCGCATGTGGCAAGAACCTGACAGGAGCCTCTGGAAGCTGCCAATGAGTCGTGGCCAGACAACCAGCAAGAAAACAGAGATTTTAGCTCTTCAGTCAGAAGGGTTGGAATTCTTCCAGTAGCGTAGATGATCTTGGAAAGGGACCCTGAGCCCCAGATAAGAATAGAGCCCCAGCAGACCTCCTGATTTCACCCTTGAGATCCTAAGCAGTGAATTCAATCATACTCTGCTCAGAGTCTTACTCTAAGGAAAATGTTAAATAACAAGTATTTTAAACCATGACAAGTTTGACCATTTCATACGTACTAGAAAATGGATACAACCAACACAGTTTTGAAAAGGAACAGCAAAGCTGGAGAATGTACACTACCTGCTTTCAAGATTTACCAAGTAAAACTATCTAAACAGTCTGTATTGTTGAAAAACTATGCATAATGATCAAATAAATAGAACAGGGAGACATTAACTAAACCCTGTCATACATTGTATATTGATTTTAACAAATATACCGAAGTAATTTAATAGGGAATGATAAACTTTTCAACAAATGATGCTAGAACAATTGCATATCCATGTGAAAAAATATGAAACTTGGCCATTCATACTATGCTGTAAAACTTACAGAAGATAACATGGGAGAAAAAATCATAGTGACATTTGCTTAGAGAAAGGTTTTATAAATAGGCAAAAAAAAAGAAAAAGAAAAATATAACATTCATAAATTCAACTTCAGTTCTTTGAAAAGCACTGCTAAGAACATGAAAATGCAAGCCATAATATGGGATAAAATACCTGCAAAATATTTATTCTAGAAAGTGCTTGAATCCAGTATATAAAAATAGCTCATACAACTCAAGTACAGATAGACAAAAATACAATTAAAATTTTGAATAAATGCAACCAAAGAAGATATATTAATGGCAAAGAAGCCTATGAAATGATGTTTGATATTACTAATCATTAGGGTAAAATAAATTAAAACTGTAATGCGGTACCATTTCATACCCATTAAAATGCTAACTGTTAAAAAGCTAACCATACCAAGTGCTGGCAAGTATGCGGAACAATTGAAACTGTATATGCTACTGCTACTGGTGGCCATGTAAAATAATATTACTATGTGAAAAGTAGTTGTGCTTTCTTAAAAAGTAAACATCCACCTACCGTATGTTGCAGCCATCCCATTTCTAACTGTTTATTGGAGGAAAAAAATGAAGAAAATGTCAATTTAAAGATTTTTATAGGAGTGGAGTAGTAACTTTATAACAGCTATGGTTATACCTAGAAAACTCATTAATTATTATTTTTTTTTTTATTTTTGTTTGAGATGGAGTCTCCCTCTGTTGCCCAGGCTGGAGTGCAGTGGAACATTCCTGGCTCACAGCAACATTTGTCTCCCAGGTTCAAGTGATTCTCCTCTCTCAGCCTTCCGAGTAGCTGGGATTACAGGCACCCACCACCATGCCAGCTAATTTCTTTGTATTTTTAGTAGAGATGGGGTTTCACCATATTGGCCAGGCTGGTCTCAAACTCCTGACCTCAGGTGATTCACCCGCCTTGGCCTCCCAAAGTGCTAGCATTACAGACGTGAGCCACCACGCCCAGTCAAAAACTCACTAATTAATGCATGATTGACAACATTCCTTTTATGTGTTGTTGCTGCCTTTCTCCCTGAACCCCAACAGGAGGGAAAAAAAAAAAGAAAGAAACAGACTCTACTCTCCCTAAGCCTTTCATTAACTTCCATGAGAATTGAATTTATGGAATGGAGAACATAGACACTTTGGCCTGGAAAGACATTTAATTTAGTTGTTAAGAAATTGCGAGGTGTAGGAATTTGAAATAACTTAGCCAAAGTCATGCACATTACGTCGTAATTGGTACAAAACAGGTGGGTAGCAATAAGGATAGTTCAGCTACCATGCTTAATGATTGATTTCCCCATTCTCTCCTTTAGTTAAACTACTTTTTAAATTTTTACTTCCATTGATTTGCAATGTTTTCGGGGGAGTTTCGCGTTAATAAATGCTTCTACATAAAAATATCTACATTGATGGACTCTCTAATGTACATTTTATTTTAGAATGTTTTAGAGATTGTGTGTGTAACTGGGTATTTTAAGATCTAAAAATGTCAAGTTCATTATCATAAGTTTTATTGTGTATATAATTTCATTTTTATTGACTTTTTATCTTTGATTAAATTGTCCTTTTATTATGCCTTTTTATCAACAGGTATACTTTAGCCAGCATGTCAATTTCATCCATTTTTGTTTATGTTTTTAAAGCCATCACACACATTTTGGTAAGTCAGCTCAATCTTCGTACTTTTCAAATTCAATTAAGCTGAAAGCTTTGTCTCCTTTGATAAGAGACAACTGCTGAAAGCTAATGCCTTATAGAAAAATGTTGCAAGGACAAAATACCATTTAATAGAGAAAGAGGAAAACATATCTTTATTTGACAGACAATCAAGTGAGGCTTTTCAAATACCCCATCAGTTACATAGAAGATAATATTTAAAATCATATATGGCTTCTAATGCTTCTGTTCAACACATAGTATAAGAGTGACCTTATATTTTGTTTTTTTTTTTTAAATTGAAAAGAAACATTTTTGCAGAAGCATGGTAATGTGCAGTAATTCTAAAAGTGGCTCTAACTTTGTAACTATATATAATAAATTTAATTTGTGTTCACAGAAATGACAAAGTGAAGTATGACTTTTCCTGATTTGTATTCAAAATTAGGACAACATTCTTGGTACAAAACTTTCTCAGAATATGTATTTTCAAATGCCTTATGTTTCCTCCACCTACACTGCAAGGTCTGCTTTAAAGCCTGCTTAGTTAACATTTAAAGTCAATAAATATGTATTAAACGTAAATCTAGGTCAAACATTATGAAACATACAGCAGACAAGTTTAGGACTATGGTCCTAATGCCCAAGGAACTCACAGTCTGGGAAGGCCAACAGGTTCATGCCCATCTCTAATGTTAGGAAAATTACAGAAGGTATTATAATAGATTTATAAAATTTATAAAATTATTATAATAGATTTATTGAATACATCTCTACCACAAGGAACAATACATATGTATAGATTAAAAAAAATACATTTGAGCTGTGCCTTAATGGTTAAATTGACAGGTGATTGAGAGGTATTTCAAGTTGAGGAACTGGCATAAACAAAGGATAGAGACATGTTCTGTGTAGCTAAGAATACACAGTGGCTGGAATAGAGCACAAGTATATGGACGTGAGGAGGTGAGCTTGGCAAGGGAGGGCAAGACTTAGATGGAAAAGACTGTGAGGATCCTGGAGTGGCTTTTGTACTTTAACCATCTGTCACTGTGCTGTGTTTATCACAGGTCTGAAGTCAATCATTGCTCTAACACCTTTTCTGAATCACCATCATGACCTATAGAATAAAACACTAGCATTCTATTTTGAAAAAGCAATAGAGTGAAAGTGATAATTGGTTACTGCAACGAGATTGGAAATTCGTAAAGACGTAAGAAGATATAAGGACATTGGAATGAATGGGACTGCAAATTTGGCCCACTTTCTCTATCTCACCACTAACTCTAACCATAACATGGTAGATTTCACAAATAAAGATTCTATGGGGTTTTTTTTGCTTGTTTGTTTTGTTTTTGTATTTTTCTTCAACATACCAATCATTTAATCAGTTCAATCTAGTAAGTAATGTCAAAACTGTTTATTTTATGGGATAAATTCCAAAGTTCCTAGTTATTTTTTATTGTTATCTTTTAATTTACTTCTCAGTGGTTCGTGTTTTCCTTATATCAACACTGTATTTCCTCAACCAGTTTTTCCAAGTGAAATTACTGGTTATCTGGAAAATAATTAGCAACCATCTCCTCACTCATTGGATGCTAATACTAATCTCTTACAGGACCTTATCTCCTCTAAGAACTCCGCCCTCCCTCCTTCACCCCCATCCCCCAACACACATACTATTTACATTATGAATCTCAAACCCTTGCTGAAAACCGTAGTTTTCTATTTAGGCAGCTTATATAGCACTACTTCCCATTGGGAAATGTCACCTTCAAACAGGAAATAATCTCTATACATTGAATGATAATTTCCTTTTTAAATTGTGGGTGATATGTGAAGGAAAAAATAAATAACAGGCAATATTAATATGCTCTATATTCACAAGTATTAAAAAACAATAAACATTTATCTTTTCCATTCTACATAGATCTTTCGTTTATTTATTACCTATATGTTAGTCAAAGTAATTCAATTCAGGATAATATTTTTTTAAGACAGTATTTTTTTTCACAATACTAAAAGTGAACTATTATTTTTTGTTCACAAACTTAAGTTCTAAAACTCAGAGAAAATACTTAAGTGATTTAGGGTATGACATTTCTCTAGTCTGTGCATCCTTTCCGTGTCTGTATAATAAAATGGACAAGACAGTCTCTAAATCCCCTATTACTTCTGAAAACAATCCCTCTCCCCTATGATTACCAGTATGATTTTCTTCTAAAACTTTTGAAAATAGAGGATTTTAAAAAACTGTTTTATTTGGATTTGAGCCTTTAATTGGCAGCCATATTTATCTCCTAAATTAGTTCTCAAAGGTCAAAAAGCAATCAATTACCTACTGCTTTCCTGCTTTAATTGGTAGCATACCTTTGAAAAAGCTTTAAACATCAATGTTTGCATTTTGTCTCTAAAATATGAAAAGTTCCAAGAAGAAAAGAGAGATATTTTGGAAGATATTTTGGATTGAAGTTCCCATATTGAATACATATGTTTAATTGCCATAGCATCTCTAATTTTTTCATGAAGCTCTATGTACTCTGCAATATTTACCTTCTTATTTGCAAAAGATAATCAGAATATCTGAAAACTTTAATCAATATTTGATATTTTAAGAGACTTCTGAAGGCACTCACTGATATGTTAATTTAAGAATAAGACATCAAATAATTTAAACCTAGTAACTAAATAAAAAGGAAAATTGACTATTTTGTTAAAAAGCTAGGTATAATGACATGCTGATGTCCTTTCTATATTCTGTTCTAGTTCTTAGCCCTAAGTCAGATAAGTAAAAATAACAATAACAGCTCTATTTCAAAGACATCTGTTTTGATGCTCATCAAAAAATCTCCACAACAGAAGTTTTAGCCCCATTTCATAAACAGAAGTTTGAGGCTAAGATAACTGAAGTTACTTGCCCTAACCTTCAAAGCTAATACGTGGTACAGTTGGGCTAGGAATGCAGACATACTGCTATATCCTGATTCATTCATTTATTTTCCAATACATATAACTAGACAATAAATCAGCTAGAAATGGTGGAAATTAACTCAAGACTATCATCTTACCCTACACCCTTTTTATTACCTTGTCATGTATTCCCTGATTTACAGCATCTACATTTTTGCCTCTGCAATCCTGAACTTTATAGAACGTCTGGTGTCCCTTGACTTAATGTTTGTTCTAGGGTGATGGACTCATCTCAGTTTGCCTGGGCCTGTCCTGGGTTTAGTATTGAAAGTACTGTGATCTAGGTACCCCTCAAGTCTCGGGAAAATCAACATAGCTTGTCAGAGATTGTTCTGGTTTTAAAACATAAAATTCTGTGTCCCGGGAGCTTCATCAGTCCCAGGCTAATCAAGGTGGTTCATCACCCTAAGTGACCCTCGCATTTGAGCACTGTCTTTTTTTTATAGGGTTTAGCTTAGCTAAATCCGTTGTCTTACCAGTCTCTTATTAATGCAGGAAGGTACATGTTGTCGCAAATGCTACCACATGTTCCCAGCAACTCGGAGAGGCCTGTCTTCAACCTGAGGAATGCTGAACGCTTGTTGTCTCAAAAATCACAAATAATATTACTTTAATGAGTTTGAGTGTGCCATTCATATACTATACTCGATTTTTCCCTAATTCACAGAAGGCATTTGTTGACTTAGGAAATGCCAGATTTTAAGTGCTTAGTGGAGAAACATGGGAGAAAGTTGTGTTTCTAGAACATCTGGAGAAACAAATATTTTCTCACTGTTTATTTTCAGTCCCCTTTCCAGTTCAATAATATTTGCTTTCTTTACTGTAATAAGATGAGCTGGAGAATAATGAGAATGCAAACTGGTTTTACCTTGAGAAATGCTTCAGGGTAAACAATTCTAACACTGAAATCAAGAATTGCAAAGTTTATTAAATAATTCTGCTCTTGATGAAACCATCAATAGCTGAGTGTTTTTAAAACATTGCTAAACATCACTGAATGAGGATAATATATTTCACATAACTCAGAGAAACAAACTTTGGTATAACAAACCTCATAAATTTTTACTGAGAAAAGTATTTGGATTTAATTCTTTTAAAAAATATTGATCTAAATTATTACATTAAGGCTACATAGGATATTGAAATTATATGCAAATCAAGATAAACAAGAAGCTATGGAAAAAAAGTCCAATCTTTAAGTAATTTCCCTAGTAAAATAAGTGATGCTTGACTAAAAAATCTGAGTTTCTTCTGAAATAGAGAAAATTATTGGCCATTTAAAATTTTAAATCAGGGAGAAATCTTATGTTTAAGAAGGTCAGAGAGAGTAGTAGTGTCTCAGAAAGTTCAAGCATATATTTTATGAAAACATTTGCTAAAGAGTGTTTAATTGTTGAATAAAGTAGAACCAATAATTAGAAGGCCTGTGTTCTAAATTCACCTTTACTACCTTTACCATTGACTTTACTGATGGTCTTAGCCTACTTTTTTTTATTTCCTTGATTTCACAAGATGAGGGAACTTGAGTACTTTTCACTTTTATCATTGGCTAATCAAATATTTATATTATGGTGGTCAATGAGGAGACTGTTCAGCAATGGCAAACAAAACTTGAAATCATTAGATGTTTAACTATACAATATTATACAGTGATAATAAATTAAAATATTACTTTGGCAAGCATTTTATAATTGGATAATTGTCATGATTCTCTTATTTATACTTTTCAGTTCTAACTTGAATTTTTTAAAAATTTGAATTACCTGTAGTAAATATATGTCAAGGATTCCATGAGTTTTTTTAATGCAGCCTTCCTTCTCCTCCTCCTCTTCCTCCTCCTCTTCTTCTTCTTCTGCTTCTCCTTCTCCTTCTTCTTCTTCTGTTTTGCACAGCAAAAAAGATTTCATTAAAAATGGGCCAAGGATTGGAACAGTCACTTTCAAAAATAACCATATAGATAGTTAACAGGTTTACAAAAAAATGTTCAACATCACTAATCCTTAGAGAAATGCAAACCAAAGCCACAGTGAGATATCACCTCACGCTTGTCAGGGTGAAGCTAAGGGTTGGCCAGGATATTGATAACAGGCAACCCTTTTACACTACTGTTGGGAATGCAAATTACTAAAACCACCATGTAAAACTGTATGGAGATTCCTGAAAAGAAAATAAAAGTAGAACATATAATCCAAGAATCCCACTTCTGGGTATATATTCACAGAAAATGAAACAAGTATCACAAAGAGAGATCTGTACTCCCATGTTCAATGTGGTATTATTTTCAGTCAACTAAAGTGTCCATCGAAAGATGGCTGGATAAAGAAAATATGACACATATACACATGGAATATTATGAAACTTTAAAAAAGGAAATTCTGTCATTTACTACCCCAGGAGTGAGCCTGGAGGACCCCATTCTAAGCAGAGCAAGTCAGGCACAGAGAAGCAAATCCACATTATCTCACTTACATATGGAATCTAAAAAAAAGTCAGCATTTTATAAGTAGAGAGTAGAATGGTTCTTACCAGAGGCTGGATTGGGAGGGGAATAAAGGGTTGTTGGTCAAAGGGAAAAAATGTTAGTTAGACGGACAGGAGGAATATGTTTTGAGACCTGCTGCACAGCAGGATGACTCTAGTCAATAATAATGTATTATACATTTCAAAATAACTAAGAGAGTAAATCCCAAATGTCTAACCACAAAGAAATAAGGAAGTGAGATGACAGGTTAACTTGCTTTATTCAGTAATTCTACATAGTAGATGTGTATCACAACATGACTTTGTACCCCATAAATGCATACAATTATGGTTTGTTAATGAATAATAATCAAGGAAAAGCCTAAGGAACTGAAAGAGCAGGCTGGAGGGAGCAGATCAAGTGCATGGTAGATGCAACAGGGAGAGAACAGAGTACACAGGTCCGCTAGAGGTTGCCTTTGTTTTCTGTCCACTGTAGTGCAGTAAAACAGCAAGCTAACTAAGTCTGATGTTGCAAAGTAGAAACAGAAAGCCAGGGTTACCACACAGGAAGGAGGAAAGGAAAGGACTAACTCTCATTCCATTTCAGGGTCTTGTTTTAACAAGTTACAAAAACAAAAACTTCAGGAACTTGGAAAGCCTGTTCTGCTGGGAGACACTTTCGTATTTGGGGCCCAAGATTCCAACCCTGGTGAAAACACCCTGTAGAATCCCATCCTCTTGAATGGATATAATGGGATACCACTCTTACTCTTATATTTTATGGAAGATATGGTTTTTTTGAAAATGTAATTAAGGTCCCTAATATGTGGACTTTGAGTTAAGCAAAAGGAAAATTATCCTAGGCAGGCCTGAATTAATCAAGTTAACCCTTTAAAAGAAGGTGAAGTTCCAGAGACAAGCTCTGTACTTCTGGCATCAAGGAAGAATTATCTAGTCGCTGAGAGTGGCTTCCAGAAGATAGACAGGTAGCAAATGGGGATTTCAACCCTACAACCACAAAAAACTGGATTCTGCCAACAACTGGTGAGGTTAGAAGAGAATTTCAATCCTCATTTGACATGACAGTAATAGCCAACTGTGAGTTCACCTTTTGAGACATGAGCAAAGGACCATACTACCCTGTCCCCAGTCTCCTGACAAAAAAAAAAAAAACAAGGATTAACTCATTCATTTGTATCGGAAGTCCGGAAAAAGAATTAAAACAATATATTTGTATTGAATAGGAATATGTGCTTGGATATTTACAAATATTTATTAAATCCTCAAAGTAGCTCTGTGGATTATCGTTTATATACACATTTAACAAATGGCATAAAGATTCAAAAACTTTAGCAATATAATAAAATTATACACAAATAGAAAATGACATAGCTATTATTTTAATTTTCTCTCCTTGTCTCCTATGTCGAATTCTTTTTCAAATTTTATTCATATATTTATTTACTTTTTATTATACTTTAAGTTCTGCATTACATGAGCAGAACGTGCAGGTTTGTTACATAGATATACATGTGTCATGGTGGTTTGTTGCACCCATCAACCTGTTATCTACATTAGGTATATTTCCTAATGCTATCCCTCCCCTTGCCCCCGACCCCCTGACAGGCCCTGGTGTGTGATTCCTCTCCCTCTCCCCATGTCCATGTGTTCTCATTGTTCAACTCCCACTTATGAGTGAGAACATGAGGTGTTTGGTTTTCTGTTCCTGTGTTAGTTTGCTGAGAATGATGGTTTCCAGCTTCATCCATGTCCCTGCAAATGATATGAACTCATCCTTTTATATGGCTGCATAGTATTCTATGGTGTATATGTGCTACACTTTCTTTAACAAGTCAATCATTGATGGGCATTTGGGTTGGTTCCAAGTCTTTACTATTGTTAATAATTCTGCAATAAACATACATGTGAACGTGTCTTTAGAGGAGTACAATTTATAATCCTTTGGGTATATATCCAGTAATGGGATTGCTGGGTCTAATGGTATTTCTGGTTCTAGATCCTTGAGGAATTGCCACACTGTCTTCCACAATGGTTGAACTAATTTACACTCCCACCAAAAGTGTAAAAGTGTTCCTATTTCTCCTCTCCAGCATCTGTTTTTTCCTGACTTTTTAATAATCGCCATTCTAACTGGTGTGAGATGGTATCTCATTGTGGCTTTGATTTGAGTTTCTCTAATACCAGTGATGATGAGTTTTTTTTTCATGTGTTTGTTGGCTTCATAGATGTCTTGTTTTGAGAAGTGTCTGTTCATACCCTTCACCCACTTTTTGATAGGGTTGTTTTATTTTCTTTTAAATTTGTTTAAGTTCCTTGTAGATTCTGGATATTAGCCCTTTGTCAGATAGATAGATTGCAAAAATTTTCTCGCATTCTGTAGGTTGCCTGTTCACTCTGATGATAGTTTATTTTGCTGTGCAGAAGCTCTTTGGTTTAATTAGATCCCATTTGTCAATTTTGGCTTTTGTTGCCATTGCTTTTGGTGTTTTAGTTATGAAGACTTCACTCATGCCTACCTCTTAATTGTATTACCTAGGTTTTCTTCTAGCATTTTTATGGTTTTAGGTCTTACATTTAAGTCCTTAATCCATCTTGAGTTAATTTTTGTATAAGGTATAAGAAAGGGGTCCAGTTTCAGTTTCCTGCATATGGCCAGCCAGTTTTCCCAACACCATTTATTAAATATGGAATCCTTTCCCATTGCTTGTTTTTGTCAGGTTGGTCAAAGAACAGGTGGTTGTAGATGTGTGGTGTTACTTCTGAGGCCTCTGTTCTGTTCCATTGGTCTATATATCTGTTTTGGTACCGGGACCATGCTGTTTTGGTTACCGTAGCCTTGTAGTATAGTTTGAAGTCAGATAGTATGATGCCTCCAGCTTTGTTCTTTTGGCTTAGGATTGACTTGGTTATACGGGCTCTTTTTGGTTCCATATTAAATTTAACATAGTTTTTTCTAAATATTTGAAATAAGTCAAAGGTAGCTTGATGGGGATAGCATTTAATCTATAAATTACTTTGGGCAGTATGGCCATTTTTCACTACATTGTTTCTTCCTATCCGTAAGCATGGAATGTTTTTTCCATTTGTGTTCTCTCTCTTATTTCCTTGAGCAGTGGTTTGTAGTTCTCTTTGAAGAGGTTCTTCCCATCTCTTGTGAATTGTTTTCCTAGGTATTTTATTCTATTTGTAGCAATTGTGAATGGGAATTCACTCATGATTTGGCTCACTGTTTGTCTATTATGAATGTATAGGAATTCTCGTGATTTTCACACATTGATTTTGTATGCTTTGTAGTTTGTTGAGAGTTTTTAGCATGAAGGGGTGTTGAATTGTATTGAAGGCCTTTTCTGCATCTATTGAGATAATCATGTGGTTTTTGTCATTGGTTATGTTTATGTGGTGAATTATGTTTATTGATTTGCATATGTGGAACCAGTTTTGCATCTCAGGGATGAAGCCAACTTGATCGTAGTGGAAAAGCTTTTTGATGTGCTGCTGGATTCAGTTTTCCAGTATTTTATTGAGGATTTTCACATCAATGTTCATGAGGGATATTGGCTTGAATTTTTTTTTGTTGCTGTGTCTCTGATGGGTTTTGGTATCATGATGATGCTGGCCTCATAAAATAAGTTAGGGAGGAGTTTCTTTTTTTCTACAGTTTGGAATAGTTTCAAAAAGAATGGTACCAGCTCTTCTTTTTACCTCTGGTAGAATTCAGCACGAATCTGTCTTGTCCTGGGCTTTTTTTGGTTGGTAGGCTATTAATTACTGCTTCAATTTCAGAAAATGTTATTGGTCTATTCAGGGATTTGAATTTTTCCTGGTTGAGTCTTGGGAGGGTGCATGTGTCCAGGAATTTATCCATTTCTTCTAGATTTTCTAGTTTATTTGCATAGAGGTGCTTATAGTATTCTCTGATGGTAGTTTGTATTTCTGTATGATCAGTGGTAATATCTCCTTTATCATTTTCTATTGTGTCTATTTGATTCTTCTTTCTTTTCTTCTTTATTAGTCTGGCTAGTGGTCTATCTGTTTTGTTAATCTTTTCAAAAAAAAAAAAAAAACAGTCCTGGATTCATCAATTTTTTGAAGTGTTTTTCCTGTCTCTATCTCCTTCAGTTCTGCTCTCATCTTAGTTATTTCTTGTCTTCTGCTAGCTTTTGAATTTGTTTCCTCTTGCTTCTCTAGTTCTTTTAACTATGATGTTAGGGTGTCGATTTTAGATCTTTTCTGCTTTCTCCTGTGGGAATTTAGTGCTATAAATTTCCCTTCAAACACTGCTTTAGCTGTGTCCCAGAGATTCTGGTACTTTGTGTATTTGTTCTCATTGGTTTCAAAGACCTTATTTATTTCTGCTTTAATTTCATTGTTTACCCAGTAGTCATTCAGGAGCAAGTTGGTAAATTGCCATGTAGTTGTGCAGTTTTGAGTGAGTTTCTTAATCCTGAATTCTAATTTGATTGCACTGTGGTCTGAGAGACTGTTTTTTGTGATTTCTGTTCTTTGCATTTGTTAAGGAGTGTTTTACTTCCAATTATGTGGTCAATTTTAGAATAAGTGTGATGTGGTGCTGAGAAGAATGTATATTCTGTTGACTTGGTGTGGAGAGTTCTGTAGATGTCTATTAGGTCTGCTTGGTCCAGAGCTGAGTTCCAAGGCTTGAATATCCTTGTTAATTTTCTGTCTCATTGATCTGTCTAATATTGACAGTGAGGTGCTAAAGTCTCCCATTATTATTGTGTGGGAGTCTAATTCTCTTTGTAGGTCTCTGATAAATTGCTATATGAATCTAGGTGCTACTGTATTGCATGCATGTATATTTAGGATAGTTAACTCTTCTTGTTGCATTTACCATTATGTAATGCCCTTCTTTGTCTTTTTTTTTTTTTTTAAATCTTTGTTGCTGTTTTATTGCTTTCCATTTTCTTGGTAAATATTCCTCCATCCCTTTATTTTGAGTCTACGTGTGTCTTTGCAAGTGAGATGGGTCTCCTAAATACAGCACACTGACGGATCTTGACTCTATCCAATTTGCCAGTCTGTGTCTTTTAATTGTGGCATTTAGCCTGTTTACATTTAAGGTTAATATTGTTATGTGTAAATTTAATCCTGTCATTATGATGCTAGCTGGTTATTTTGCCCATTAGTTGATGCAGTTTCTTCATAGTGTCAGTGGTCTTTACAATTTGGTATGTTTTTGCAGTGGGTGGTACCAGTGCTTCCTTTAGGAGCTCTTATAAAGTAGGCCTGGTGGTGACAAAATCTCGCAGCATTTGCTTGTCTGTAAAGGATTTTATTTCTCCTTCACTTATGAAGCTTAGTTTGGCTGGATATGAAATTCAGTGTTGAGAATTCTTTTCTTTAAGAATGTTGAATATTGGCCTCCACTGTCTTCTGGCTTATAGGGTTTCTGCAGAGAGATCCACTGTTATTCTGATGGGCTTCTTCTTGTGGGTAATCCGACCTTTCTCTCTGGCTGCCCTTGATGTTTTTTTTCTTTCATTTCAACCTTGGTGTATCTGACCATTATATGTCTTGGGGTTGCTCTTCTCGAGGAGTATCTTTGTGGTGTTCTCTGTATTTCCTGAATTTGAATGTTGGCCTTTCTTGCTACGTTGAGGAAGGTCTCCTGGATAACATCCTGAAGAATATTTTCCAACTTGGTTCCATTTTCCCCATCACTTTCAGGTACACCAATCAAACATAGGCTTGGTCTTTTCACATAGTCCCATATTTCTTGGAGGCTTTGTTCTTTTCATTCTTTTTTTCTCTAATCTTGTCTTCATGCTTTATTTCATTAAGTTGATCTTCAATCTCTGATATCTTTTCTTCCACTTGATTGATTCAGATTTTGATACTTGTGAATGCTTCATGAAATTCTCGTGCTGTGTTTTTCCAGTTCCTTCAGGTCATTTATGTTCTCTAAACTGGTTATTCTAGTTAGCAATTTCTCTAACCATTTTTCAAGGTTCTTAGCTTCCTTGCATTGGGTTAGAATATGCTCTTTAGCTCGGAGCAGTTTGTTGCTACCCACCATCTGAAGCCTACTTCTGTCATTTCATCTAATTCATTCTCTATCCCGTTTTGTTCTCTTGCTGGTGAGGAGTTGTGATCCTTTGGAGGAGAAGAGACATTCTTGTTTTCGGAATTTTCAGCCTTTTTGTGCTCGTTTTTCCTCATCTTTGTGGATTTATCTACCTTTGATCTTTGATGTTGGTGACCTTCGGATGGGGTTTTTGTGTGGACATCCTGACATCCTTTTTGTTGATGTTGATGCTATTCCTTTCTGTTTGTTAGTTTTCCTTCTAACAGTCAGGTCCCTCTGCGGCAGATCGGCTGGAGTTCGCTGGAGGTCCACTCCAGACCCCGTTTGCCTAGGAATCACCAGTGGAGGCTGCAGAACAGCAAAGATTGTTGCCTGTTCCTTCCTCTGGAAGCTTTGTCTCAGAGGGGCACCTGCCAGATGCCAACTGAAACTTGCCTGTATGAGGTGTCTGTTGACGCCTGCTGGGAGGTTTCTGCCAGTCAGAAGGCACGCGGGTCAGGGACCCACTTAAGGAGGCAGTCTGTCCCTTAGCAGAGCTCAAGCATTGTGCTGGGAGATCCACTGCTCTCTTCAGAGCCAGCAGGCAGGAACATTTAAGTCTGCTGAAGCTGTATCCACAGCTGACCCTTCCCTCAGGTGCTCTGTCCCAGGGAGATGGGAGTTTTATCTATAAGCCCCTGACTGAGGCTGGTGCCTTTCTTTCAGAGATGCCCTGGCCAGAGAAGAGGAATCTAGAGAGGCAGTCTGGCTACAGTGGCTTTGTCAAGCTGTGGTGGGCTCTGCCTGATTCAAACTTCCCAGTGGCTTTGTTTGCATTGTGTGGGGGAAACCACCTACTCAAGCCTCAATAATGGCAGAGGCCTCTCCTCCCACCAAGCTCGAACATCGCAGGTTGATTTCAGACTGCTGTGTTGTCAGTGAGAATTTCAAGCCAGTGAATCTTAGCTTCCTGGGTTCCATGGGGGTGGGATCTGCTGAGCTAGACCACTTGGCTCCCTGGTTTCAGCCCCGTTTCCGGGGGAGTGAATGGTTCTGTCTCGCTGGCATTCCAGGCACCACTCTGTATGAAAAAAAAGCAATTAGCTCCTGCAATTAGCTCCATGTCTGCCAAAACAGCTGCCCAGTTTTGTACTTGAAACCTAGGGCCCTGGCACTGTAGGCACCCGAGGGAATCTCCTGGTTTTGTGGGTTGTGAAGACAGTGAGAAAAGCTTAGTGACTGGGCTGGAGAGCACCATTCCTCACAGCATAGTCTCTCATAGCTTTCCTTGGCTAGGGGAGGGAGTTCCCTGACCTCTTGCACTTCCCGGGTGAGGTGACACCCCACACTGCTTCTGCTCACCCTCCGTGGGCTCCACCCACTGTCTAACTAGTTCCAATGAGATAAGCCAGGTACCTCAGTTGGAAATGCAGAAATCACCCACCTTCTGCATTATCTCCCTGGAGCTGCAGACTAGAGCTGTTCTTAAATGGCCATCTTGCTAGTCACCTTCTATGTCGAATTCAGATCTCAAACATATTAAAAAGCCAAGAATCTCAAGTTTTTGTTGAGGTTGCAGAGTCACTACACAAAGAAGCCCACAGCTTGTTTCTCTTACAAAAAAAAAAAAAAAAAAAAAAAAAAAAAAAAAAATTGCTGTTTGGGAGTAATCTTCTTTCTGTCATTCCTTTATCTTTATGGTATTTATTCATTCAAATGCTATTTAGCACCTGCTGGGTCTCAGGCATCAAGGCGGAGGGTGAGGATTCAGAGAAGACATCTCTTAGGAGCTCTGACTGCAGTAGGTAAGACAACCCTGATTCCCTGATTTTCCCTCTACTGATACATATTGACACAAGTTCTGGAAAAATACAGAAGTAAGCAATAAATGGGCTCTTTCTTAACAAACCATTGAAGCATTATCTTGTCATTGGGAATAAACAGCAGCTGCTTGATTACAAACAGCACCATTTGGTAGACTTCTATGAACATTAAACAAAGAATAACCCATTTGATTTCTTCATATTTCTAAACAAGGTTTGAATTTCTGCCTTAAGCTGTACTTTATGCCAATAAAATAAACCGAGAGTGTCCTTTAATAAAAGGTGCACTGAAACTTTATGATATCCTACATATCCCTCTTCAGCTTAGGAAAAAATAATGACCCATTCTGATAAATTGTGCAGCAACATACATTGATTCATTCAAGAAATATTTTATTCACGAATTTTGCATCAAACACTGTAAAATAGAGTAGTAAATATCATATGACCCCTGATCTTAGAAAGCTTAAAGTCAAATCAAGTCACTTTAAATGGAAGTGAACTGTAAATTAATCTATGCAGCATTACCTGATTTGTCCAAAGCTACCCAGCTAATAAGTGATGTGTTCTGTGACTTAAACTCTTGTCTTCTGACTTCCAAATGTATGCCCTTTCTAACATCCCAAGTGATATTGTCTAATACTTGCAAAATCACAGTTTGGGAGTCAAATGACACAAAGTAGCCTTTCTTTGGGAAAGCTGGAAAATGAATGATAATGCTTTTGTGTGTGCGTGTGCCTGTGTGTGTTTCAACAAAAGAGAATCTTTCTAATAGAAGCTCTAGCAATGGAAAATATCATTCCCTGCACAAATTCCTTCAGCATTATTGGGACTTACTCATGTGCATCAAGCGAAGACCACACTAGAATGGAAGCCAAGTGACAGCTGGTGTGCAATTTTTAGAGTCATTGCCAAATCTAAATTCCCCCTAAATAAAAATGTAAAATTAAATTACAATTAGAACCACCTATTCCCTTACAGAAATTCAGACATATTAACTCTCAGAGGGTGGATACAAGGGTAATAGTGATGAAATAGGAGGCATATTGTGCAGACCTAACTTGATTGATCTGATTATGAATTTTTGTAAGTAAGTAATTTATATTTTCTTATTTGATAAACATGACCTAGCTTCTTTAGAAGTATTCATTTACTTATGTGTTTTCACATGATGGTTTTCCTTTTTTGGTTCTAAATGAAGATAAAATAACTTATTCTCATCTAGAGTAACTGCTGCTTTCAATCTTCTATATGTGCTGTAGCGTAACTATTCAATATTAAGCTTGGCATTTAAAGTATTTAGGATTGACTGAAAGTGTTCAGAAAGGATAAAAGCTTAGTGAACTAATTCAGGAGAAAAATCATATTTATCGGAGCCAATTTCTGTAGCTTGACATTTTATGATTTACTTCTAAGCTGCTAAAATAGCTTAAGAAAACTTTTCCTCCTGGTCTGTCTGATTTTTCTTGTATTCTGCATAATCCTGCCTGAAATTTGTGCAATTAATATCGATGCAGGCATCAAATACACTGACAATGAACACCTAGGAATTATGCCTGATTAAGAAGAGTTTTATACTTAACATATCTGTTAGCTTCATGATAACTGCACTGGAGAGATGCTGGAAACCAGAGATACTAGTGAATTTCTTGGATACAATAAAATTTATACAGGAGATGGTTCTTCCTCCATGGGACACCTTCTAACTCAGATTTTTATTTTAAAGGTTCTTACCTAAATGGCTTTAAAAGAAAAATTCAGAAATGTTTACTATTCGGACTAGAGTCAGAATTAAAAAAAATGGAATTAAGAGTTTTGACTTGAAAATACTTGAATAATTTACCAGAACTATTTCTTAAAAGGGAATGAAAAGGAAAACTAAAGGAAAACTGAACCAGTTGGCGTAATTAAGGTAAAATACCACACTCCCAAACTACTCCATCCTCCAGGAGCAGCACAACATTTTTTCCCCAGCAATAGCGAATGTCAAGTTATCTTATGAATTTTGCAGTTTCTGTTACTCTTTAAAGATTGTACCAAATTCTGTCTAAATGTTCATTTCATATCCTCTGTGAAAAATACACTTTACAAAATAAATAAAGGAGGCAAGATTCTGATCCTCTTAGAACTAATTCTTAAATGCATTTGTACCTACATGTATTTTCCTGAATGATTTCTATGTCCGGTTCATCTTACATTTGTAGAAGTATAGCTGTATTACCCCAGATTTTATGACTTTCTAAGTTTATATATACAATTAATTCATTGATCTAAGGTGGTTTTACTTATTTTTAACCATATTGTTTTTCTTTTCCTTTTCTTTTTCTTTTTTTTTTTTTTTTTTTTGAGACAGGGTCTCGCTCTGTTGCCCAGGCTGGAGCTCAGTGGCGCGATCTCGGCCCACTGCAAGCTCCGCCTCCCGGGTTCACGCCATTCTGCTGCCTCAGCCTCCCCAGTAGCTGGGACTACATGTGCCGGCCACCACGCCCAGCTAATTTTTTTTGTGTGTTTTTAGTAGAGACAGGGTTTCGCCGTGTTAGCCAGGATGATCTCCATCTCCTGACCTCGTGATCCACGCGCCTCGGCCTCCCAAAGTGCTGGGATTGCAGGCAGTGTGACAACAACTGTCATTTATTGAGCTCGTATTTTATGCCAGTAATTTTGCAAAAAAAAAATATATATATATTTGTAGTTAAACTTATTTGCTTCTTGACAGCTACAAGTAAATGCTTTCTGTTTTGATAGAGGGAAAAACCGAGGTTCATGAAGAATTTGGGCAATGTCATGAAACTAGTAAATGGCAAAGCGTGAATTCAGAAGCAAATCCAGTAGATTTCCAATTTTCAGACACCGTCTCTTTAAATTAAATCCGAATAGGTCTAAGGTAGCAGGTTTTTGTAAAATTGCACTGTGTGTACACTGGGAGCTAGACTGTGCAAGGTTTGTAAACTTCAAATTCAGAATAGCTCTATCTGTAAAACAGGAATCGTCAGTACCTTAAAAGTTGCTGTGAGTGTTACATGAGGCATAACTGTGAATACACTGTGCTTAGCATGGTGCCTGGCATGCTGAAAATTCCTATTAAATGTCAGATGATAGTATTTTTAATGGTGGTAAAATAGCATTTTGATTTTATGGCCAAAATTGGTCTTACCAATTATTTTCTTCTGTACTTCTCTTTTGTTTTTCCTTTGAACATAATGTCAAATTGCCAGAGAACTTGCAAGAAAGAAAATAACACGAAGAACAACGCCATGTCTTTCACCCATATTCACCCATCCTCAACATTTCAGCATATTTGTTCATTCTTTCATAATCCCCCTCTCTTTCTCTTTAATGATATTTAATTACCAGAAAAATCAAAATCATTACTAATAATATTCTTACTATAATACCAATAATAACAGCAACCATATCTAATATTTAAGGCATTTTGGCAGGAACACTCCTAAATGTTTTACATAGATTAATTACTTTTATCTCCACAACAGTCTGATAAAAATTAGCATTATCAATATTCTTATTAAGGAAAATAGGGACTTTGCCAAAACTCTTACAAATGGTAAGTGATGGAACCACATTTGAACCAGAGCAATCTAACTTGGGATACCATGTCCTCAGCTACAGTAAGACAATGGGCAGGAAGGATTTAACCCCCAGGCTGCTGCTACTATTGTATGACTGATTGTCAGCTGCTTTACAAGCGGTCTTGAGTTGTTACTAATTATCCTTGAAATTGATTTTAACGAATACATCTATAAACCATTCAAGATTTTCTTTCCTCTACATGCATAGAACTGAGGGTTATGAAGTTTTTAGACAGGGAAAATTGGTATTTGTAAAGATATCAAACATACTTCAATTTTGTGTGACTCACACCCCACCTTCCCTATACAATGCACAGAACCTCAAAATTCTCAAATCTGTTGTTTCTGATCACAGGCAAACACTCAAAACAAATGTATTTATTAACTTAGAGGTAATGATAAACTTAAGAAAGAAGATAACTTGCTAAAAATTAAGGTTAAGCAATTTACTTAAAGCAGAAGTATAACTTGTTAAAATTAAGCCTATTTTACTTTTTTTTTTTTTAAGCCACAACTCTTTGCAAAAGGAATTTTTAGAGTTAGCACAATAGAGTCATAGACTGCAGGAAGGGATGAGACTTAAATATCACATCCCAGGACCATGACTGACACTTCTTCATTTCACTCTTCCTGGATGTGCCTGGATGTGGCCTCAAAATTATGCTGGCCGCCTTTGGTCACTAGATCACAGAGAATGTAATTAAGAAAACAAAAGCAACGAATAACAAAACACTTATTTATATCCCTGATCCAATCTAAACCTTTGATTTTACCACTGGTCTGAGGCACAGTTAAGTTTTTAATCAGCTAGCACCTAACTAGTCTCAAGTTTTGTTTGTTTGTTTGTTTGTTTTTAAGAAAGCCAGCTTTCTTAAGTAAGAATAGATTGAACTTGCTCCTCAGGTGTTGGTTCCTGTCATTTACTAATGAAGACAGATGGTATTCCCATGTAGAGGATGCCTTGGAAACCATTTTTTCCAGGTTTCATTTACAAATGTGGTGTGTTTTTATAGTGTGTTTGAAGCTCAAGGTTACAAACCAAGAGTCATTCTAGTTGACAACTATTCTCTTTTAAGTCATTTGCTTTTATAATGCTAATGGTACTTTTTTACATGGGACCGTGTAATGCAAGTTTGACTTAGTTTGTTTCCATATTTTTGGCGTATAGGAGGAGGATGGGATTGCTATCACGCATTTATTTTTAAAAGTTGAAAATACTAATCTTAGACGTCAAATAACTTCTGGAAGTAAAGTTGTGTTCTACATGCTTTAATCTCTTAGAGGATCTGAAACGTTATTCCTTTCATTGATCTTGATCTGAGCTGAGATTGTAAATTATGCCCAATAATTAAGAGACATTTAATAAATAAAATATGCATTCTGCTGTTTCCTTTGGAATAGCAATTCCTAAATATTTTAAGTGGGGTACTAAGAACTGACACCTATTTTCTCCTCTGCTCACATAATAGGATAAAAATAGAAGTTGAGTAAAGACAGGATTTGACCCTAAATCTACCTACCACAATTTATAGAGACTAGAGAAAACACCGTTTTAAGTGCATAGTATTCTTCTATCTTAGACAATTTAGTAGCTGATGACAATATTACATGGAAAACTTACCAGTAGAAGTTTTTGGCTACACAA
Organism: Chlorocebus sabaeus; assembly: GCF_047675955.1. Classification (NCBI taxonomy): domain Eukaryota; kingdom Metazoa; phylum Chordata; class Mammalia; order Primates; family Cercopithecidae; genus Chlorocebus; species Chlorocebus sabaeus. The sequence continues at coordinate 58,065,002 of NC_132908.1, read as the reverse complement.
AACGTGGATGCTTGTAATTAGCTCTTATCACCTAGTTATATTTTTCTTCTTTATGTAACATGTCACTTACCATTAGAATCAAATTGAGAAATGTCTGCGCGAATTTGAGAACACCAACCCAATCTTTTCCAGATATATTATTTACAAAGTGTTCAATGACTCCCTTGGAGCCACTGCAATCAATGAGATCAATAACATGAATTTTAAGTTATCTTTTAATATGTATTTATATATAAATCATAACTCACTAAGATACTTTAGTGTCTTTTAGGTCAATAATCTTCCTTCTTACAAGCCTGAAATATTTTAAAGCAATTCATATATTTAAACATCCACAGCTATTTCTCTCCAAAATCAATCATAATACCATCACAGATTCTGTTTTCTGTCAACTTTGAGGCACTTTCTATTTTCTCTCTAAGACACTTATTTCTAATATAATTTTCTCAGCATCTATTGATAATGGATGTTTCCTGAGGTTGGCAAAAACCTAACTGGATTCCCATTAGCTTGAGTGGTCAAGGTTTATTCCTGAAAGAAGTCTATTCTATTTGTTACAGTAAGCTAGATGGAAGTGCCAAGAATTTATTCACCAGGCACTTGATTATAGAGGGCTTTGGTATGCAACGTGGACTGTTAAAACGTTAATGCATTCAATTATACAGTCTTTTCAGAAGACTTAAATAGAAACTTTGGAAACGTATTCTTTGGTTTTCTGGTCTCCAAATGTCATTGGTTTGCTATTGAAAATTAATTTAAATTGAAAATGAATGATAGATAATTCCATAGTGATGCCAGACCACAAGCCAAGGGATTTGAGTGAATTAAGTTATGACGAACTGAAAAGAGTATCACTGTTTAAACATGAGACATTCCATCTGGACACCAAATTGAATTGGTTGAGCATCTGTAATGAGAACTGAATACTGCTGGGCACAGCAAGGGTGAATATGGAGATTACTAAAATTAATCTTTGCCCACGGGCATCTCAGAATCTTTTATTACAGTTTTCAATCGTGGGTGCATGCACTCTAAGAGTTCTGCACAACAATCTGTTTGAATGCAGAAAGACAATAGAACAAGCCAAAATAGTGTTGCAGATACTCTTAAGACTCTGCTCATCAAGCTCTCCCCAACCCCCAGGTCAGGTACAGCTTAGTGGACAATTCCCATACACACTTATTACTTCTTACCGCATCTGCTTGCATCCCTCTGAATGCTTTCTCTGGCCACAGGAGCATGTTTCATCTCTAAGTCAAGCAAGTTACCAGTGTTAGTGAGTTAATGCTTCCAAGACAAACCCAGACCAATGAGGAATCAGAGTTGATCTACGAATAGCCCAGCTTTCAGGAAACTGTTCTGAGGTGCTTTTATGCAGTCTATCAGACGGCAGCTAGCAGGATTAAACCCAGTTATCCATCACATTATACTGCTCATTAATTTAATGCTCTTTTATTGACTTTCCTGTCTTCCTTGTCTTATTTTTTACTTCCTCACCATACTTCCTGGGATAACAAAATGAATAAATTACTTGCATCCAAATCCTTGTAAGATATTTTATAAATATTACATAAATGAATAATAATTATATTTAATATACTTATACATTATATTTACTAAATCAATATATATACAAATACATATAATGCATATATAACAGAAAGAAGTAAGTGTATGCAAATTTTGGTATATGAGAAAAATGTTTACTGAGGGGCTACATCATAATTTTTCTGACTCTTAGGCCAGACTGTGCTATACATCAAAACAGAAAGAAAGCATACGTGATTTACAATGGGCTACTTCCCAGGATTTGGATTTGGGATTTGGATGGGAGAAATGACAAGAGACATTCTATTGCATTCTATTTCCATTATTCTTGTTGCCCCAGATTGATACAATGTGCCAAACATGCCTTCTTTAGGAAGGAGATGGAGTTTGTTGTAGGTGATAGTTATAATCTCTAAGTGATATATTGGAAGGAAACTCAGGTATAAGACTCTGAGAGTTTCACTGCATAGAACTGAGGAGTGGTCTACAAAGAAGCAAATTGGAGATAAATAATCGAAAGTCAGAGAGATTTTCAAGATGAGTTAAGTAGTCAATTTAAAGGAATTAACAAGAGGGATAAAACTGAGTATGAAATTAATTAGAAAGGCATTGTAGAACTGAGATTAGAGCTGGGAAATCTAGTGGGGAAGAGGCTTGGCAAGAAGCTGTCTAAAGCTTCTTCCTAGAGGCTACACATGTTGCTGTTCTTTCTGGAAACAGAGGGAGTTGTTAATGCCACATGTTGAGTCTGATAGGCAGCCTTGTAAGGGCCAGAAGTGAAGCACACAGAAAAGCAGTACAGGCTCTAGTGTAGTCTTATGTGAAAATAAGTTCTAACCAGACTCTCTGGGATGTTCAGGATGTCCAAGGAAAAGCTTCTTTGGGGTAGAAATACAAGCTGAGTTGCAAGTCTAAGTATGTCTGGCTTTTAACCATGACACATTCTTTTGTGAGTTAAGTACAAAGGTTGGAAGATGGACAGGCTTGGATTTGGTCAAGAAAGAAGAACCAGGCCAGGCACGGTGGCTCACACCTGTAATCTCAGCACTTAGGGAGGCCAAGGTGGGCAGATCACCTGAGGTCAGGAGTTCGAGACCAGCCTGGCCAGCAAGGTAAAACCACATTTCTACTGAAAATACAAAAATTAGCTGGATGTGGTGGTGAGCTCCTGTCATCTCAGCTACTCAGAAGGCTGAGGCAGGAGAATCACTTGAACCCAGGAGGCAGAGGTTACAGTGAGCAGAGATCTCACCCCTGCACCCCAGCCTGGGTGACAGAGTGAGACTCTGTACCAAAAAGAAAAAAAAAAAAAAAGACAGAAGAACCCTAACATTTGTGGTTTCTGGTAACATGGAAACCTAACAGCGAGACAATAGCTAACTTGGAGGTGAGACTAATTTGTTTATCTATGACTATTATCACTTATTATAATATGACTTTGACCATGCAGATACATATTTATCAGAAGTGGTAAGAAAAGAGTATTCAGAATGTGAATTCTTTCCATTGAATTTTTTCTTTGATGGGATCTTCTGCTTGATATCAAGAGCTTATATGAAATGATTAAAAAGGCACATAGGTTGTACTTATTTAATTTGAAATATTTCAAACATACTTGAAAAACTCTGCAGCATCAGTTGGTACACAGGGACTTTGGATCACCACTTGCTCATCTTCACAATTACTCTTTTGAGTTCAGCTAAGTAAATTCTAAGATGGAACTCTGATGGAAAATGTGCACATGTATCAAGGTTGTAATACAGGTTGAACTCTACCACAGCTGGTAATACTGCAACGTACTTCTTCAAGAAAGCCTATGAGATGGTCATTGCCAGGCTTATAATTAGCAAAGGCCAGCTGAATGCTCCAAAACAGGGCAATTACTTATTGGCTTTCTGCCTTAGCTTTGGGCTTTAACCCATTTTTCTATGTTCTAACGGGCTGAACTCACATGGAACAAACTAATTTTTATAAATGTGATATCTGTAAAATATTAAGTAATATGAGTTTATGGTATAAACTTTCTCAGTGATATTTGTATTTTGAAAAAGTCTTCTGAAATGAGGAAATCCTCGTTTTCACTTTTGTTAGCTTTTTTCTATGTCGATATATGCCACTCACATAGTAAGTGTTAGAATCTGATCTGTCCAGCTCCTTGATTCTAGGCAGACTTATGACTGATTTGATCAATGTTATAGAGCAGAAGTAATACTATGCCAATTCCAGGTTTAGCCTTTTCAAAATTTTTATTTTTATTGTAAGTTCTGGGGTACATATGCAGGATGTTCACTTATGTTACATAGGTAAACCTGTGCCATGGTAGTTTGCTGCACTTGTCAACCCATCAACTAAGTATTAATCCCAGCATGCATTGACTATTTTTCCTAATTCTTTCCCTCCCAATACCTCACCCCTAACAGGTCCCAGTATGTGTTGTTCCCCTCCCTGTATCCCCTCCCTGTGTTCTCATTGTTCAGCTGTCACTTATAAGTAAGAACATGAGGTGTTTGTTTTTCTGTTCCTGAGTTATGGTCCTGAGTTACTTTGCTGAGGATAATGGCTTCCAGTTCCCTCCATGTCCCTGCAAAGGAAATGATCTCATTCCTTTTTACAGCTGCATAGTATTCCATGGTGTATATGTAACACCTTTTCTTATTCCAGTCTATGATTGACGGGCATTTGGGTTAATTCCATGTCTTTGCTATTGTTATAGAATGATTTATATTTCTTTAGGTATATATCCAGTAATGTGATTGCTGGGTCAAATCATATTTCTGGTTCTAGATCTCTGAGGAATTGCCACACCATTTTCTACAATGGTTGAACTAATTTAATTTACATTCCCACCAACAGTGTAAGCCAGCCCAATATAGGAAGTTTGACTACCATGAGATAACCATGTTATGAGAAACCTAAGTCATAAGGAGAGGCCCTGGACAATTGCTCCATCTGTTGCGAGAAGAAAGTACTAGGAGAAGCACCTGGGCACCAGACACCCAGCCCCAGCCCAGAACAGACTGCATGTGAATCCAGGTCAGTACCCCTATTAGGCAGAAAAATGTTCTATCAATTGTCTCCTAAATTCCTGAGCCATAAAATAGTAAGGCAAACCAAAAGAGTTTCTTCAAGCCACTACATTGTGGGGTAGTTTGTTACATAGCAATAGATAACGAAACTACTCTTTTTCCTGAAATTGTGCTGTTCAGAGTCTAAAGTCACAGAACAAGTCCTCAATAGCTTTTAGGTAAACCAACAACTTACATCATTACGTAAGCCTTAACCACATTAGGCAGAGACACAGAAATGAATGACCAACATGGTATGTATTTACCGGCAATGTGGCTAAGAACAAGGTCTTTGGATTCTGACAGGCCCAGGTTTCAGTCCCAGCTTTGCCTCTCTCTAACTTCATGACCTCGGGTGATCAGTTTTACTTCTCCAACTGCCAGTTTTGTTATCTGTTGAATGGAATTGATACTTGCATTAGTTTCTTGTGGCAGCCCTAACCAATTGATAGAAAGTTGGTAGTTTAAAACAATGGAAACCTATTTTCTTTTAGTTCTGGAGGCCGGAAGTTTAAAACCAAAATCTCAAAAGAGTCTCATTCCCTCTGATGACTCTAGAGGAGAATCTTTTGCTTCTTCCAGCTTCTAGTGGCTCTGATGTTAGCTCCTGGTGACTGCAGATGTTCCTTGGCTTGTGGCTACAGAACTCCAATTTTGGCCTCTTTCTTTGTATGTCCTTTTTGTCTACGTCTTCTCCCCTTCTGTCTGGGTTGAATCAATCAGTACAGGGTAATTGCCTCATCTGAAGATCTGTAAGTTCGTTAGCTCTATGAAGACCCTTTTTCCCAAATTAAATAAGGTTCACTCTTATGCCATATAAGGTAATATTCACAGGTTCCAGGGCTTAGAATATGGGCATATTTGGGGGGTCCACCATTCAATCCACTACAATAGCCTAAACTACCCTACAGGAATATTGTAAAAATTGCAGAAAGTATACAGTGTACCTGGAAACACATGTTAGTATTTTTTCCATCAACGTTATCATCAATAGACTTGTACGTTACTATCGATCTATGCAAGAACATGTTTGATACAGAATTCCTCTCAATGAATTAGAGAATAAAGTGTTCAACCTTGACTCATATATCGTGGAAATATATCAAACAAAACAAATTAAATCTCAAGCTATGAGAATGGATTTTATGTGTCTGCCTGTGTGTGTGTGTGTGTGTGCATGTATGTGGATTACATTCAAGGCATATAAGATGTTTAATTTATCCTTTCAAATTTAACTTAAGCATGTTAAAAATTGGTGTTTATAATACCTTTGAAAGCAAATACTTACTTTATTAATAATGAAGACATCGCTATGTGTCTGATGTGAATGTTTTTCAATGTATTCTGATTCCATTTTCACTTGCATCTTTCCTAGAGAAAATAAACACCTTCTCACTCTGGCAATATTCTGAAGAAAATAAACAAGCCTCATGCTGACCTTGTATTCTTCATTACAAATGTATAAAAGTTATATTGGTATATTCACATGCCATCAAAAATATATTTCTATGTTTACTGAAATAAGTTCATAGTTTTGAAAGTCTTCTAAGGTACAAAACATATTCATGGAAGATAGTATATTGGTAGTTTTTTCTAGTGCAAAGAGAAAAAGGTAATGTTGAGTTTTATGTATACTAGAAGTTAGTACCTAGTGAAAATAATCAAATTTGTAGGTTAAATAGTCAGCATGGTAGTCACACAGTTAGTACAATGAAAACAACAAAACTATTTAAATTTATCTGAAAAATTTTAAAACGATTTTAAAAAACAGTTGCATTATAATATGGAAGTGTTATAAAAATAAATCCCCTTGAAAATTTAAATAATATTCTGTGCTTTTAATGTTTATAATGGCATTATGATTTGTTTGACTTAATATGAATTATTTAACTTTTTGTAAATAAGTGAGAAATTCATTATTGATCTATTTTGTTTCATTTTGTTTTAATGACACATTAATGACACATCTACATTCTAAGACACTTAAATATGTTGACCATGATTGTATTAACTTTGATTTGATAATAAGTATAACATACAAGTTAGCCAAGAATTTAGATCAGTATACTTCCAATAGTGCAACTTACTTCAAAATACCTATCAATTTAAAAAAAAATAATGAAGTAAATTCTTGTGTCATTTATTTTTAGAGTGGGTGGTTGGTTTTGTAAGACAGACAGAGTTTTAATAATTTTTTGAGAAGGTTCTAGTATCTTGGGTTTCTCATTTGTAAATTGCACTACTTTTGGTTTTAAATACTTCAATAAAGTTAGAAAGAAACTCTTACAATATAAAAAATATTGACTATTACACAATATGTGCAGACAATAAAAGATATAGACCAATAAAAGGAAAGAAACAATGGTAGATTGTGGGTTTTTTTTTTTTTTTTTTTGAGGTATCATAATATTGATTAGGAAAAGGAAAAATTTGCAGTCTGCACAGGAAAGGAAAAATGAATTTCATTTATTTATTTATTTTCTATTCAGCATTGACAGTGATAGAGGAAACTTAGAGAAATCCACACCTAGGACTTGGAATTCCTTTCCTTAGGAGGACAGTTGGAGCAGGAAGAGAATATAAATGGGGGCTGTGCTGAACTGAGTAAGGTCAGTAGATGCTCCCCGTATTTCTTCTCTTGAGTAATCCAGTGACTTGCAGCAGGTTCTGTGAATAGGACTTCATGTTCTAACATTCAAGTCTTTCGATTTCCAACCTATTGCATTTCTACCAAGTAGAGTCATGTGGCAAAGGGTCTGACACCTGGATTGGCCAACCATTTTTCTCTTTAAGACATCCTGCCATCTTCAAGTTTTACTTGTTTATCCTGCAAGCATTGAAGTCTTGGCAGAGAACATGATGCTGAATTCAAAGTCTTCAAAAAGAACATAGATAGGGGTCCTAGCAGCTGTTAGCAAACCTGCTGATTCTTCTCAAGCAAATAAGACTCCATTTGAGTCACTTCAAATTGGGTTGATAATGGTGTGAGAAATGCTATTTGCCATCCAGGGTATTAAAAAATATCACAGCTTTATTTCTTATTTTTCTTTCCCTCTGATTTATTCCTATTTCCCCCATTAAAATATTATTGAAACTATTGTTGGGTTCCACTGAGTCTGCAGTTTATCTCTTTTGACCAAGATTGATATGAAGACTAATCTGGACACTTAAAGAGGAAATATTCTTTGACTTGGCCAGTGATTGTATTAGAATCATAGATCCACTAAAAATGTAGGTGCATTTATTTGATAAGTACGATGAGCTGAATGTGGAAAGGAAAAGGGACAGCTAATTACTGGAGCTAATAGCAATAAGCTTCCTGTATTTGTCTGCATCTAGGAAGCTTTTCTCTTTCTCAATATCCTATGATACAACTATTAATTGATTAACTGAAAAACACCAGCTATAACATTTATGTGAAATATCAAGTTTTTGAGGTCGCACTAACATTTTAAATAGCTTCTATTTTGAACTTTATCCCTTACCAACTAAGCTGGGGGGAGATGGAGTTAGAGAAGGGCTTCGGTAACATTTATTTTCTCTCTCTTCCTCTCCCTTAGTTTCCTAAAATATATAATGATGATGTTACTCCGCACAAAGGGGGATTTCAGGAGACAAGACAAATTCAGTATTAAGAGAAAGCACAGATAAATACTGGAAAATGAAATACACTGTAGAGAAAATTTTCTGACATGTGGCTACAGTTTTAAATTTAGACATAAAAAAGCAATTACAAAGCAACATATCAACAAAAAGCTGTAAAAAGTCTATTTCAAAAAAAGCTGCTGAATGTATTTCCAGAAATTATGACAAATTGACAGTGTATTTATTAATATAGAAAAGTTTTACAAATCAGTAAGAAAATATCAAGAATTTAAAAAGTGCAACTGAAAAAGATCTGAATATATTGCAAAGAGCAAATACTAGACAGTTATCAAGTAAATGGAGAAAATTTTCTATCTCAGTAATAATGAAATAAATGAAAATATTTAAAGTAAGTTACAATGTATCCCAATGACTAGAAAATATTATATATAAAAATATATTCTTATATATTATATTTTTATTATATAGAATATTCACTATTTATATGCTGATAAAGATATACATATGTAACTAATACTGGCAAGTATAACTGATAACTATTATTACTGGCAAGTATAAGAGAAAACCAAAATATTTCCTAAAGAGTTAATGTCAGTGGTCTCATTTCAAAGAATAAAGCCTAAATTTAAACTTCTATGTATTAACATGCTTTTTGCAGTATTATTGATTATGGCAAAAAACTGGTAAACAATTTATTTTTTCAACTGCAGAGAAATGATGAAAGTAAACCAGTAAGTATTATGTTGCTATCAAAATTATATTATAAATACTATATGACAAGAAAGAAAGTTGTAAGTAAATTAAATGATATAAAAATTAGTAACATTACTATTACTAGCATATTTTATCTCTAGTATCTGGACTCAAAGAGTCCTCTGTGTGTGTGTGTATATGTATGTGTGTGTTTCAGGCACAAAAGTTTGGAAATCTCCTTGACTTCTTGCTGTTTTCCACAAACTTTGTCTAATCATAAAAACATCTTTTTCACTCTACCTTCAAACTATATCTAGAATTGGCAACTTGTTTCATCTCCACCGATACTACCAAGTCATTAACTTTAATCAGCATTTGTGGTGGCGTCTCAGTCCCATAGGTCCAATCACATCCTACTTCTGCAGACCTCCTTGTTTCTAATCTTTCAATTCTTTACCTTCTAGGCCTCAGACTAACATTACGTGCTGTTATCAACCCATGAGTGTGTAGATATATATCTCTGTCTTGGGTTACTTTTCTTTCTTCTTGAAATGGATGACCAGGTACACAGTGCAAAACTGGGACATTGAAAGGATTTCTTCACACCAGAGTAATTCATAACCATCCGTGACTAGGACTGGAGTGTAGGAACACCTGTAATTTCTCACATACTTTCATTGTCTTTATCTAATACATTGATAACTCCCAGCAAGAGACATATGATTCCATAATAGTTGTTATTTCTGAGATTCTTAGAACTTCTCAGAAGACTAAGATATTGTACCTGGCAGAGTATTTCCTTTCTCTTGTATCACATCTCAGTTGGTTATAAGTAAAATTATTCACATTTGTACTTCTATAGCATGCCAAATGATGTCAGAACACCACCAATTATGCAGTTGACATTAACAGCTGGATAGCATGTAATCTACCACCAAAATCTTATTTAAATACATACAGGAATCTTATAATTCAAGAACTAAAAGGCATGCACCCCAGTTGAAAATGGGCAAAGGACTACAAATGGTTAAAGATCATGTGAAAAGTTATTAAACATCATTAGTCACTAGGGAAATGCAAATGAAAACCACAGTCCCCTTGACACCTACTAGAAGGGTCATAGTAAAAAAATACAAAAAATAACAGGTGCTGGGGAGGAGGAAAGAGAAATTAGGATCCTTACACATTGCTCATGGGAATGTGAAATGGTGCAGCCACTGTGGAGAACAGTTTGGCAGTTCCTCAGCAAGTTAAACATAGAATTATCTTATGATTCAAAGCCCACACCTAGGTATATACCTAAAAAAATTAAAACCAGATGTTCAAATAGAAAGTTGTATATGAATTTTCACAAGAACAGTAGTCATAGCAGCCAAAAAGTAGAAATGGTCAAATGTCTATCAACAGATAAATGGGTAAACACAATATGGTATATCCATATAATGGAATATTATTTAGCCATAAAAAGGAATGAAGTACTCATAATATTACAAAACTTCATATTAAGTCAAAGAAGCCAGACACAAAAAGTCACATATTCTACAATTCAATTTATAGTAAACCCATATAGACAGAAAACAGATTAGTGCTGTTTCAAGGCTGGAAGGAGGGGAGAATGGGAAATCTCAGCTTAATAGATAACAAGGCTTTCATTCAGGGTAGTGAAAACAATTCTGGAACTAGGTAGGGGTGATGGTTGCACAACATTGTGAAGGCAATTAATGCAACTAAATTGTACATTTTAACATGATTAAAACTGTAAGTTTTATGTTAGATGTATTTTTCCACAGTAAAAATTTCGTTCTAGATTTTGCTTGCTGGGACCGTGTATCATCCTTATTATTACACCATATTACTCAGAAAAGGGACTCTAAGGCACAGATACACCTTCTGAAAGTTTATCAAAGAGAGCTACTGAGAACTGTAAGAGAAATTAAACTGTAATTTGGTTGTAAAGGAAGACTCAGCCAATCTTACAAATAACTGTGGAGGTGGGAGAGCCCTTCGGTATTTCAAAATTAAGACAAGTGCTCAGATCTTCATATTCAAACTCTACCAGATGCAGGCTGTTCCCAGAGAGAGAGCCTAGCCTTGGGAGAAGCTGCACACTGTAGCCAAAAGCAATTTATTGAGAAAGGATTCAACTGTGAAACATCAGCATTCAACATTATTAGCAGGTGTAAAAAGAGGTGTGTCAGCCCTGAGAGGGAGGGTCTTATTGGTGCACCACCGTATTCACTCCAGCACATAAGGCAGAAGTACTTTTAAAATTCCTATGTCCTAACTTACTGACATGAAACAAATTTGTGATTAGAAGTATATTCTGACGATTATCTCAATGATCATTCAATGCATGTCCAACATTTGCTAGAATCTGTTTGTAATGAAAATAACCACCTCACCTAACTTTCTTTTGCCATTTCAATAAATCAACTGCTTGGAAGGGTGATGTCTGTATTACACCAAGATGGTCTGCATGTCATGAATTCTCAGGGTAGCCCTGAATGCAAATCACCTTTCCCACGGTCTCTATAACTTCTCTTCAACCTGTGTTTGTGTACCACTATCCAATCAAATCACTGACCAAGAGGACATAGTGTCTCCACTACCACCAGATGCCCCTGGACACTCTTATTTATTTATTTATCTATTGACTGTTTTTATGCTTTTCCCAGCTTCATGACACTAAAAAAAGTTGGCCTCTATGGTTCGTTCAGTATAGTCATCTCAAGCTATTGGTGACAGCTTGTAACGAGTTAAAGGTGGTATAGAACATAAGTCCCTTTGCAATTCTGAACCAATGACTGATGGGTGTTGGAAAGTTTCAAAGCTTATGATTTTGTTTAGGACATACTGAGGCATAACTTACTCTACAGACCTCTCCCGTGGGATCAGAGTGAAGGCACCCTCTGTGGGATTGGGAATAGAATGGGGAAAGCAGAGGAGGAACTGGGAGACAAATGAGAAAGGGCTTGATATCAAGCAGTTTGTCCTAGGTCTTCCTTGATGAATCAACTTCACATGGATCTCATCTCAGGTTCTGCAGCTATAAACCTACCCTAAGACACTAAATGTGGGTAATTTATACCATATCTACAACTAATAATCATACCTCAATTTTTGTGAATATTTTAGCACAAATATATCCCTGGGCATGGGAACTCACACCGAAAGTTGTATTTTTAAAAATCTGCAATCCAATTATAAACTTCCTGCAATTTGGTTAAAAGCAGTTTAATTGACTTAACTGCATAACAATAAGTGGTTTTCCTGATTTTTTTCACAAACACAAAAAGCATTTGATATGAGTTATTATTGGCTAGATTGCTACACAATAAACAGACTGAAGCAAAGTGTGGATGTGGGTGTAGGAGGGTTTATTTTTTCCACTTAGATTGATGACTTTTATGATTCAAAGCAGTCACATGGTTTATTTCTTGAAGTGCTCTAGCCAGGACTTGATTGTCTTCCACATTGTTCTCAAGGGTACCTTCACATCAATGTTCTGAGGCCAAGGTCCCCAGAGACATTGGCCAGGGTAAGACTGGCTGGATGTGATGGGTGGCCGTTGCCTTCTTCAACTTCAGGAAATAAAGAGTGAGGGTGATTGGATGGTCAATGTGCGGAGTCAAGCATCATCAGTTTATTTTGCTGAAGCCCATACAGTGGAAATTCAACTTCTGGCTGTGTAAGGAAAATAAACAGAGACAATGGCATTTTCATTCTCCTAAGCAGTTTATCCAGATCAATATGGGAAAGACTGCTGCTTCGCTGTGACTGATCTGAGCCTTAATTAAAGATTTTGCTCTCTAAGGTTGACATGGCAGCCACCTTCATGATTATTAGAGTATTGAGTTTCTCTTTCAAAAATTTAGAGTTAAGATCAGCATGGCAAACGCAGCTGAAGATGATTTTTTTTAAGAATCCATAAACTAGTTTTTGTTTAAGTTTTTCTAAAGTAGATTTAAGATTTCAGTAATAATATCCCTATGGTTTTATTCTGCCTTACAAAGTCCCCATATCCATAGCATAGCAAAGAAGGTCCTTTTTAATCATATTCCTCCTTTATTATTTTTTCCTTTTTGCCCACACTGCAAATATATATATATATATATATATATATATATATATATATATATATCTCCAGCTATAGCAAGCAGCTTCTCCTGTTTCTCACTTTGTGTCTCTGGACATGTTGGCCGTTCCTCCTGTGGTACTTTTCCTTGTTTCTCTAACTCAGTCTTCAAACCTAGCTCAAGCATCACTTCCTCCAGGAAGCCTTCCTTCGCTTTGCCCTCCTCTCATACTCACTGTGGTGGTTGTCTTTTAATTTTAATTTCTTCCTTTATAATATGTTAATATATGTATTACAGCAGTAACATAATACGAAATACTTCATCTCTTGAACTACATTAATAATTGATTGAAGAAAGAGATTTTTTTTCTTCTTAGGATTCCCAACCCTTAGCAAAATTTCTAAACAATGTATGTGCTAAATAAATATTTCTGGAATCATTGAACTATTTAATGCATTTGATTATTCAAAATATACGCCATTTGGAGCTGATACATACTTTAAAATCAAAATGATCATTCCGATGACAAATGATATATGTGATATATGCTGGTGACTTTTGCAAATGCATAATATGAAATGCATATTCTTCAATGGGTGAATCAAATGGCCTGTTTGAGAAATATACTTCCTGGAAATATATTACTTGGAGCTAGTCTTTTGAAAATAAATGTATAAAATCATTTACTTTTTACAGAACAACATTTCTAGGATTAAAGAACACTAATATTTCTAGAACCCTCTTGTAAGGTTTTCATAATTATCAGTACTTGAAATTTTGTCTCAGCCTTTACAAAGATTGCATTAGCATAAAATGTTGTGTTCTTTTGATTTAATATATTCTTTGAAAAGGAAAATATTCACCAGAACTAAGAGTTGGGAGAGGAAATTATTACCTGCCAGGTGACAAACACTACTTTACACTGATGAGAAATATATTTTTTAAAAAATGCAAATTACTGAATTTGAGTTGACACTCAACCCTTTCAGAAAAAATTTGCAAAATTAAAATTTAATATCCACTATTAAAGCAATAGACTTATTTAAATTGCAGCAAATTGCAAATTCAAAATTAACGTGTTCTTTTTAAAAATGTTACTTGCATTATTACATTTTGTCAAATCATGTCTGCACATGATTCGGCACAATTAGGATTCTTTAAACTAGTAAAAGGTTATTATACTTACCGCTTATGATAATTCTTTTGGAATACTGAGCTGAGGATATAGGTACAAAAAGTTTTCGTGATTATAGTGCGGCACTTTTGTAAACTATAATTCTGCAGATCTTTATCCTGAAGATTCTTAGACCCATAATACTTCATAGAAATGATTCTGTTCTTTATTTCTATGCCTTCATATCGCTAAATTCCAAATACAAACCTAACCCAAAGATGCTTATTTTTCAGGATATTAAATTCTCTAAAAATAGACAATAACAAGTTCCTGTACCAGGAATTATTTTCCAAATGTTTGCCCAAGTTATCACCCCACAGTTCTGCACAAATATACTAAAAATAAGAAGAAATATTTTCATTTAGCAGGAACTTTCACTAAGGCATGAAGCCCTGATTGATCATGAGAAATTTCCAACCCCTTAAGATACCTGTCTTTGTTCTGATGAAGGAAAGCTTCTGTGCACCCGTAGATTGAATTTGATTACAGTATTACTTCCTATGCTGAAATCCTTCTGTGGATGGCCATTGAATGGCCTAACTCCTTGCTATGACTTATGGAAGCCTTTGAAATCTAGCCCTTCCTCCTGTCCTACCTTCCCTGTGCATAATCATCACTTACTCTGCTCTACATTATTTTTCCTTCTTGCAGACATACTAAGCCCTTCCTCAGCTCAGGATTTTGCACACGTGAGTCTATGTTTCCCTCAATATGTGATAAACTCGCTCCTTCTCAGTCTTCTTATCCCTATGTAAATTTCACCTCCTCAGAGAAACGGTCATGAATACGTTTTCTGAAAACTCTTCTCAAGTAACCCCCAATTTTCTTCATTTCAGCCCTATATTACGTTCTTCATGGGAATGTCTTCATTTGTAATTACTGTAGTATTAATCTGTTAACATTCGATAAAGAGTCCACCCTTATTAGAATATAAATTCACTAAGTCCGAACTGTATCAATCTTTTTTTGCATTAAAACCTTAAAGTACCTGGCCCTCGATGTATATTTGATGTTTGAATAAATGAGCATATTTTGTTTCTGAGTCAACCCTTTCTGCCATGTTATTTATCTACAGATATTTAACAAACCACTCAAAACTTGATAGTTTAAAACAACAATAAGGATTAATTATTTATTATTATTTCTGTGGGCAGGAATTCAGGAGCTTGGCTAAGTAGTTTTTGCTGTATGAGGTTAAAGTCAGATGTCGGCTGGGGCTGGTCACCTGAAGGCTTTCCTGGGATGGGATATTCTGCTTCTAAGAGGGTTCATTCACAGGACTGACAAGATCGTTCTGGCTTGTGGACAGAATGACAGCATGTTTTGACAAGGAACTGCTTGAGTGTCCTCATGGCATGGTGGCTACATTCACTCAGAGGGAATTATATTCAAGAGATCAGGGCAGAAGCTGCTATGCTTTTCATGACATATCCTTGGCAGTTACACATCATCATTTCTGTCATGTTATTTGTCACCAGGCCAGTCCTTATCGAATGGGTGAGGACACTACCCAAGAGCATGTATACCAGGAAATGAGAATCACTGGAGACCTATTGGAACCCGGGTGCCATTCTCTTCTAGTCTCTTCCTCTTTTGTCTGAATACTCACTGCCTTCCTTTCCAACTCCACCCTTAACATCTGTTCTCTCCTCCTTGAGATAAACAATCCAGATGTGTTGTCATACCCTGCGTAACATTTTTTATTTTTTCAAAATATCATCAGACCAAAAGTCCATCGAGTATCCCTAACATTAGGCATGACCAAAAAAGTCCCAAACTCCTACCCACTTCCTACCATTTCGTCTTCTCTCTCTTTCTCTGTTTCTCTCTCTCTCTCTTTCTCATACACACACACGGACACCCCTAACTAGAGGGTATCTGACTTGTTTTAGATAAACAGTTTTAGAAATAAATTTTACATTTAATTCTAAGCAAGTGAGAAAAACCATGGGCCAGGATTTCAGAATTCCTCAACAACGTAAAAGAAAGTATTCAGGTGTGCATGGTCATTAATCAACATCTAAGAATTTATTTTCCTTAAAAAACTGATTCCTTTCCTTCTACCTTCCCTTCATCTCTGGCTATTATTAAACACCCCGTCATAAGCTTCTTAATGGCAAATATTCTTATTTTCCATCAATTTTCTCAAAGGGTGAGGCAGCTTATTTTAGCCAAGTTTAAAATTCATTTAAGATTCATGTATGCCGAGTTCTAGACAAAACACTAACCTTTTGGTGTTTGGCCTTAACTTTGTCAAACATAACTTCCTGCCTTAAAAAAGTTTTAAATGTTAATTAAAAACACTCAAAGAGTCTTAGTCAAAAAATAGTCCTGAACTTAGACCTATTCTCGCCTACAAAATGATGAGTTACAGTAAGAAGCATATGGATTAAATGTCTCCATAAACTTGATGTGAATTTAAAAATTACTCAGTATTTGGAAAACATATCTACATTTTGTTGAATTAGCTAGTAAAAACGTTTGAATGTAATCTAATATAAATTGCAGTCAGTTTTAATTCCTCAGATCCGAATTAGGAGTATGTGCTTATATTATACTAAAAAGTTTCCAGATTGTTCACTAGGAGTTCAAAAGTTTAATGGGAACCAAAGGAAACTTATAGTCAGACAAGACAGTTGGTGTTAGTGACCATGACTTTAATGTCATTTTTAATCTTCACCACCTCAGTAAGTGAACACTGAATACCAACAGAAGGTCAGGAATATTAGTTCTTAGGATTTTGGAGATGATTGAAAATGTAGAACATTTGGTCTTCTGTGAGAACATGAATCCATAAATCATTATAATTTTCATTAATTTATAATTTATAATCTGCCTTCATCCAAAAGAGTTTTGAAGTGGCTCACAATAAAATAGATATGCAATTGCACTCAATTATGCCAGTAGAATTAGTGCAAGAACACCTGTTTTCCTATACTTGCACACAGATTTTTCAAACATGTATTAAACAAATATTGATTGTTATCTTACTTTGTGTACTAAATCCTGCTATGCATTGGAGTTGGCGGGCACTACATAAATAACAAAACTCCTGCCTTTTAAACACATATAATTTCTTCGGATAAACAGACAGCAGATATACAAATTATATTTGTACTGCATGTCACTACTTTGTATAATAACATGGCATACATTTTATCTAAATATAGGCAGTAATAGAGTTTTAAATAACAATATTCGCCCTGGCTGAGAAACAAGAGAAAATAAAACAAATGCATTGCCTCAGAGCTCAGTATTATTTGATTCCACACTCATTTTTCATCTGAAACAAATTATTAGAGTTTTACAGTGATTGGTACCTCCTCTGTGAATAAATATCATTTTTCCAAAGGATGCTCGAGAGAGATTAGAGATCAATATGGATTCATTTTTGTCTTATAATGGGAAATACTGGCCCTACACAGCTATCACATGCCAAGACAGAATCGAGAGATCACAGACCTTGTCTTTCTATCTATCACCCTTGCTCTTTTATGCACATGTAAACTTCAAGCCTTCCTCATTTTCCTGACAGGTGCACTAAAGACGCTTGAATTATTTACACTGTTCCTAATGTAAAATAGTGTGCATTTAGCAACTGAGCCAAAATCTTTTTGCAAAGAAACCTGGCTTTAAAATACCAGAGCGGTACAAGATTAGTGAATCTCAGCAGAGGTGTAAGAATTAATCTCACTGAAGGTATTACTGCTAGCATATGTAGAAGAGGGATAAGAAATGAATTCACAACAGTTCACTCTTCCATGACTATCTGAAATTTCTTCTTTGCGTAGCTACCTCCCATTCTTGCTCTCCTTCTCCTTCATTTCAAACCATTGCATTATTCTTTTTTTCTTTCATGGCTGCAATTAGTGTAGCAGAGTTGGTAACTCCTATAAGTCACTGGCCTGACTCTACAACATCTACCAAGAACCATGTTAGCGAGTGTCCCACAGGAGACTTCATTAGTAAGCTGACTCAAACCTCTGCCCTCGACTAACCCCTTCTCTTGATTCTCCCTGCTCCACTTTGATTAGCCTTGTCTTGAAATTGGTGCAGAAGGTACTTTTGTATGATTTTAAGAATACAAACTTGATTCCTTTAGAAGACAACAGAAGTCTGTTTTTCCTATCCAAGGGTAACTGTCTTTTTTGTTTCTTTCAGTTTAACGACTCTCACATTCTTACACCACTGCCATATTACAACAGACAAAATCATGGAATTTTGGAGGAATAAAAAAGTTCTCAGAGATGTAAGTGGAGGGAAACTGAGGAAAATATCAGATCATTGATAGTTTTCTTCACACACAAAGAAAATAAAGCCATTTCGAATGCAATTCAAGTTTTGAATAAGGATATTTAAAAATTCCCCATTCTGATTTAGGCTATAGTTGTGGTTTGCATAAGCTACTTTTCATTGAAAAGCTAGTCTGACTCTATCTGATATTATGTCAGTAAAGGATGATCTTCAGATTTACTCATTTCTTGTTTTGTATTTTAATGTTTCTCCAGCCATTTTACAGTTCTAAACAAGCAAAAGGTAATGTTTAAGGAAAAATTACAAGGTATTTGTACTTGTTATTAAGGAAACAAAGCCTAGAGTCTGCCCTTAAAAGGATCATGTTTATGTCATGCTATAGATTTTTACATCAGGCTTTTGGATTTTGTGTTGTTCTTACTATTTTAGATTTGTTTGTTTATTTATTTATTATTTGGAGACAGAGTTTTGCTCCTGTTGCCCAGGCTAGAGTGCAATGGCGCAGTCTCGGCTCATCACAACCTCCACCTCCCGGAATCGAGCGATTCTCCTGCCTCAGGCCCCTGAGTAGCTGGGATTACAGGCATGCACCACCATGCTCAGCTAATTTTGTATTTTTAGTAGAGATGGGGTTTCTCCATGTTGGTCAGGCTAGTCTTGAACTCCCAACCTCAGGTGATCCACCTGCCTCGGCCTCTCAAAGAGCTGGGATTACGGGAGTGAGCCACCGTGACCGGCCGATTTGTTTATTTTTTTACTTGACTGGGCATTTTCCCATAATTACAAACACTTCAAAAATAAAATTATCATAGAAAATTGTAGTTACTATTCTTTCCACATAAAAATGTGTGATTTTCTTTGAAATTGCTAACAAGTTTTCCTAAAACCATTCTAGATGTGCAAATAATGATTTTTTTTTTTTTTTTTTTAACTTTAAGTTCTGGGATACATGTGCAGAACATGCAGGTTTGTTACATAGGTATACATGTGCCATGGTGCTTTGCTGCATGTATTGACCCATTGTGTAGGTTTTAAGTCCCATATGCATTAGGTATTTGTCCTGATGTTCTCCCTCCCCTTGCTCCCCATCCCCGGCAGGCCCCAGTGTGTGATGTTCCCCTTCCTGTGTCCATGTGTTCTCATTGTTCAATTCCCATTTATGAGTGAGAACATGCAGTGTTTGGTTCTCTGTTCCTGTGTTAGTTTGCTGAGGATGATGGTTTCCAGCTTCATCCATGTCCCTGCAGAGGACATGAACGCTTTCTTTTTTATGGCTGCACAGAATTCCATGGTGTATATGTGCCACATTTTCTTTATCCAGTCCACCATTATGGGCATTTGGGTTGAACAACTGTTTATTAATGAACACTACTACTACCAATCCACAAAGGGAAAAACAATTTTAAAAAATCTTAGCGTTCCATATGCAATGTAAGCATTTATATATACACACACACACACACACACACGTATTTCAGAGAAGTTGTCAAAAGATACGTATTCACTCTTGTGTATTGCTACTCACATGTAACGTGAGGAAGCTGATTTTTTAGTTCTTTGAAGGCAGGGACCAAATCTCCCTTCCTTCTCTGAGTGTACTTAATAGGGGCAAGAACATATCATTGTCCATTTATATGCCCTCACTGCAGAAGCCAGTGAACCCTTAAGTTCTTCATATAGACAATATAGTTTATTTGGATATGAATTCAATTTTGTTGAGACAAGGGAGCTGCCTTCATTTCTCCGTGATCACATGGATTTTAATTTTAAAATGCCAGGGAATGGGATATCTTCCCTTCACATTCTTGCTTGACAAGAAGTGACAGAAAACTACAGGACCAATATAATTATTACAAACCAACCCCAGGCTTTTCCTCCCTTGATTCCCAGCTTGTTCCCATTTCATGCTCATTTCTGCTTGGAATTCAGTGACTGGCTACATAACCTACTCACTGTCCTTCACCCTGACTTAGATTTGTTGCTTGCACTTTGCCATCATGATTCTAACCCCACTTTTCTTGAGGCCTTTGAATTCTAATTAAATCTTTGATATTCCTGTTCCAGACTAACTTGCTAGAATATTTCATTCAATTTTTCATCATTGGCTCCAACTGCTGTCTCTAGATTACAATAATATTTTAACCACTGGCGAAAAGCAGAGATACTTGTAGGAAATCATTTAGTGTGCTCCATACATCCTTGACAACTCACAGAAAGATCTCTGGTAGATCTCTATTTATTTTTTAAATAAAACTTAATATATATTTGGTTCAGACAAAACATTTTGTCATACTTTGTTTATACAGCTTGAACTTTCCTAATGACATTGTTGACTGCTGACTGTGAAGTTGTTAGCAAACCATCATGTCCCCTTAGTCCTTTTTTTTTTTCCTCCCGAGAGGGGATCTCACTCTATCACCCAGGCTGGAGTGCAGTCGCATGATCATGGTTCACTGCAGCCTCAACTTTTGGGGCTCAAGAGATCCTCCTGACTTAGCCTCCCAAGTAGCTGAGCTTACAGGCATGTGCCATCACGCCCGGCAAATTTTTATATTTTTTAGACAGACAGGGTTTTGCTATGCTGTCCAGGCTGGCCTCAAACATCTGGGCTCAAGTGATCTGCCCACTTTGGACTCCCAAAGTGCTGGGATTATATGCTGGAGCCACCATGCCCAGTCTGTCCCCCTAGTCTTAAGGATGAAAAGAATTCTATGAGGTTATCTTATCCTTCTTCCAAGACCCTTACTTCCTCACTATAGTGAAAACAATACCATATATGTACATATCTATATATCTAGCCCAGGAACAAGTGATTATAATGGTAACCTTTTACAATTAAAATCTGACACATAGAGGAAAATTCCATTATGAGAAGGCAGCACAACACTACAAAATTAGGGTTGGTTTTTATTTAAATGGGCCTGCCTCAAATGCATCTCTATCACTGAATAACATTAGAGACTGTATCAACTGATCTTCTGAACCTTGATTCATCAGCAAACCAAAAAAAAAAAAAAAAATCATACCTACTCTCCAAGGTTTCTGTGAATAACAAATGACGTAACAGTATAAATCACAGAGAAATGAGTCTGTCACATGGTCAGTGCTTAATATATATGTTACTATTTATAACCATAAACCAGAGTGAATAGCAGTTAAGACTCAGAAATCTCTATGGGTCAGACACGTGTAAATGTTTTAATTCATGCACTAATCCTATATGGCAGATACTGTTTCTTGCAGGAGAAAGCCGGGGCACTGACAGGTTAGACAATTTGCACAACCAATGTAACATCGTGAAAAAGGACGGAAGCAGGATTGAAAGTTAGACAGTTGGGAGGCCGAGGTGGGCGGATCACAAGGTCAGGAGATCGAGACCACGGTGAAACCCCATCTCTACTAAAAATACAAAAAAATAGCCGGGCGCGGTGGCGGGCGCCTGTAGTCCCAGCTACTCAGGAGGCTGAGGCAGGAGAATGGCGTGAACCCGGGAGGCGGAGCTTGCAGTGAGCCGAGATCGCACCACTGCACTCCAGCCTGGGCAACAGAGGGAGACTCCGTCTCAAAAAAAAAAAAAAAGAAAGTTAGACAGTCTGGCTCCAGAGCCCTTTGCTTGTTGCTATGACTCAGCACCTCTCCTCATGCTTGGAAAGTTAGCAAACATGGGCAATGGGTAACTCCAAAGACAAGTGTTTGTAACAGGTTCTGAAACTTGGCAGCATCATGTGGAAACACGGAATCTTGCTGAATTACGATTCTTTTAACAGTTTTAGCAGTTGCAAGCCAGCAGTGATGCTTATCATTGAAGTATTGGCTTTTATGTGCACTGCACTCTGTCACACTGGTTTAAATGAGACAGATTAGCTCCCATCTCAGAACAATTATGTCAATTAAGTGTAAAGGCCATCCCCACCCCACCCTGATACTGGGTATGTAAACAATATTGATTTTAAGTTTATAGATTGAATAAACTGAACACCAATTGAAATTTAGATAAAATAATTAACCATAAGGTGATTCAATCAAAAGTTTATTGAAAGTAACTAAAGTAATGGAAACTATTGATTGTTACAAGGATTGATCAAATAATCCAAATAAATTTCATTTAATCGGCATTTAATTGGGCAATACTAAAACTAATAAAAGTCAATGGAAATGGATAGGATGGTGTCTGAGTATATATTTGTATTAAAAGTCTTCATTTAAAAACATAAATTGTTATTTCATAGAGATACTCGTGTCTTTCCAGATGCTTTTGCACGTTTCCTTTAAATTTATATGTAAGAAGAAAAGGGTGGCTGCAAACTGATATAAAGTTTAAATCAGATTCAATAGATTCAAAGTATTTTAAGAGTTGAATTTCTATAGTACTTGGAAAAAATACTCAAGATTCAGTTATAAAATTTCTCTTGAATGTATTACAACCCCTTACAAGGCAAAATTCTAAAAGTAGGACACACAATATTTTCATCTACTTCTCATTTCCTTTTTTATTCCATCATTTTTTTTTTTTTCACAAGAGATACAATTTTACTTTAGGAATTCTAGAATTTTTTTTTATTCTATGAAATCTAAATCTCTCCCTATAGGCTTAATTAAATTAACAGATATTTGATCATAGTAAGGAAGCATAAGATAGTAATTAAATCGGAGTCAGTAGCCTTATGGACTTAAAAGGGTATAGGCTAAGATATTTTGGAGATCTTGTTTTGTATCTTAGGATTGTTACAAACTAGCTATGTGGCATCAGGCAGTTTACGTTTTGTATGTCCTTATTTATCATCTAAAATAAAAGTTTGCCTTCTATCCAGGTCAAAAGTGAAGATCTGCCTAAACGCTGTATGAAATCTAACCCAATGTCTTACATTGAAGGGGATAATTCTTGAATATTACTCCCCACTTTCTCTTCTGGAGATTTGAATAGAACCAAATTTGACTATTTCTCTTTCTTCCAGAATGCCACTTAGATAACTATTCAAGTAAAAAGGGCATTAAGAATGCTTTATGATCATGTATGCCCTCCTGAAAAAAAAAAAAATAAAGCTAGGATTTTACCCTGGCTTGAATTTTGGGTGGGACGCTAATTCACACAGTGTTCCTCAATTCTTGGAAGAAATGACATACATAATAACGTAACGGCATGAGTATTGGTAGCAAACTGGTCCTATGATGTGAATTTTGGCTTTCACATTGTTTTCTTTTTATTTTAATTTTAAAACTTTTTTTGTAGAGACAGGCTCTTGCTTTATTGCCCAGGCTTGTCTCAAACTCCTGGCCTCAAGCGATCCTCCCATCCAGCCTCCCAAAATGCTGAAATTCCAGGTGTGAGCCACGGAATCTGGCCAGATTATTTTCTTTTTGTTAGCTTTTATCTTCGTATGAATTCCATTGAAAGCAAAGCCTAAGATAGGATTTGGGTTCAGATAATTTTTGGTTGTATTTTGTTTGTTTTTTGTTTGTTTGTTTTGTTTTTTTTGTTTGTTTGTTTTAGACGCAATCACAGAAACTCAGAGTGAAGGAGCAGAGAGAGTCAGACAAGGACCAAGGCTCCAAAAGTGTGTGTTTGAAGCTGGCAGCTACTTGGAACAACCGGATTCATTCCTTCTGGGTATCCTCTGAAGAACTGCAGAGAAGCAATCAGCATTTTCTTCTGATTTTCCATCAAGGTCTGGTTGAATTTAAAGCCTGGACTCCACTGGTTGAGCAAGACCCCTGAGGAGTTAAATTTCCTATACATCCAGGCTTTGCCTGATTGAGAACTGAACAAATTTCCATGGCTTCAAAGAAAGATCTAAGGCAGCAAAGCTGAGACCTGACAGATGCTTAGGCAACATGTCATCAGCGTGAACAGAGGACTGTCCACTTCAGCAGCATCAGATAACATCAGAGATTTATGACTTTTGACATTGAAAATGAGACTATTTTATGAAGTTAAATTGACAGCTTTGCTTGAAAAAGCAAAAGGTATGACAGTATCATGTTTAAATTAATGTAATAGTAGAAATGAGAATGGTGATAATAATTATAGCTAATCCTTACTATGCATCTACTATGTGCCAGGTACTAGTTTAAGCCCTTGATCTGTGTTTTCTACCTAATCTTTACAAATGAATGTATTTCCCAACTTCAAAATCTGAATTTCCCAGTCTTCCCTATCTTAGTAACTATCTGCTCCAATCTGCAATGGTCGGGACCAAAAATCTTGGTTTCACCTTCAACTCATCCCATACCCCAGGTGGGTAAGTAATGTTGGCCCTAGGTTTTGAGACTGACCACTTCTAATCTCCCTCACCATTACCTCCTTGGCTCAAGCAACCATCAGTTGCAACCTGGTCTTCGTGTCTTGTCAGTGCCATTCCTAATCCATTAAAACCCGTTCTCTCCGAAACAGCCACGGCCACAGTGACTCACTGAAATCTCAAGTGACATCATGTTTTCAGTTCAATACTGTCCCTTAGCTCCTCATTTTTTTCAGAGTAAAAAATTTTGATCCTTGAAATTACTTAAAAGACCCTCCATTAACTTTTAATTTCACCTGCAACTCTATCTTTCTCCACCTGTTCTAGAGGCTCTGGATTCCATGCTCCTTTCAAACACACTAAATGCATTCCAGTTTCAGAGGCTTTGCTGTGGATGCTGTCACCTATAAGGCCCTTCTAGTCTGGTCTGCTCACAACCTGATCCCTAACTTTAATCACTTATCCTCTCAAATGCCTCCTTCACAGAGAGAACAGCCTGTATAAACACAGCCTATATAAAATGCAAACATTCATCCATTTCTACATTCTATTAAGAGAGTAAGCCCCTACCCATATCTATGCTCTTATAGCCTTTTGAATAACGCATACTGGCACCTGAACATTATATATATATTTTTAGTTTATTGATTATATAATTCACGCTTTGAATATGAGCTGCAGAGAACCAGGACTTTGCCTTTTCGATCATTGCTATATCTGGAGACCTTAAAATAAAGTCCTTCACAGAGTAGGCACTTTATTCATGTATTTTGAATGAGCAAATCACCATTTTATGAGGTAGGCACTATTACTCTCAAAATTTACAAATGTGGATAATGAGACACAAATAGATTAAGTATTGTGCTTTGCTTAGCCAAGGCCATATACCTGGTAAGTGGAGAGATGGATTAGCATATAACTAGAGGTCAAGTTCTTAAACCATATGCTAATTTTGCCCCCTTCAGATATAGCACACACTCTCCAATTTGCCACAGCCCCCCACTGGCACACTGTATTCTTTCATGTTATCTGCTTGACCCTTGTTGAATTTAAGTTGTAATTTCAAGCTGAAATAATAGAAGACACAAGGAAACTGTGAGGGATGGAAGACAGACTAGATTAGGACAGGAGAGAAAGAGAGAGAAGAAAAAAGGGAGGAAAGGTCAACCAGTTCAGCAACTGGTTGTTTTAGAGGAAGTTTAGTTTAAAGCTCTGAAAAATCTAGGTGTAAATGTGTATCTGTTGATACCATTAGTAGTATTTTCA
Organism: Chlorocebus sabaeus; assembly: GCF_047675955.1. Classification (NCBI taxonomy): domain Eukaryota; kingdom Metazoa; phylum Chordata; class Mammalia; order Primates; family Cercopithecidae; genus Chlorocebus; species Chlorocebus sabaeus. The sequence goes on along the minus strand of NC_132908.1, from coordinate 58,039,081 downwards.
GAGTTTGAAAAAGACAAATCCACATGCCCGCAGACTTATACATAGTACTGTTTCTTTCCCAGTGAAGCCTTACTTATTACAGAAGACAGCTACTGCATTCTTACTGGACAGAGAGTTTTGCATTTCTCAACTAGTTCATAAATTCTTTCTAAATTGATGCATCACATTCTAAAGCCTGATTGAATTCCTTTAAATTTATTACTCGATTGAAACCTTCTCATGAGACATTTTAGCTTTCATTGCCCTCTGCCTGTGAGATCACTGTTATCTTATATCTGATAGCTTGCAAAGGAGTCTAAATCTTTAATAGGTTTTATAAGTGAAATATCTTACTTGATACTTATTATAATATAAAACTATTTACAAATATCATCAAACCACAAATAGACTACTCTCAATTAATATATAGTTTCTAGGAGGCAGTTTTAGAATTATATAATTATACATATATGTAATATATGTATTACATATATACTTAATTTGGGAGCCAATTCTGTAGAATTGAAGTGGTATTGCTTTATTGTGAATGAAATACAGAGCAGTTTGTTATTTTTCTAATCAATCTGAGTATGATCGATTTCTACTAAGCCTACGCTGTACCTGGAGCCGCAGGTGTATCATCATCGCAACTTTTTTCTCTCTTCCACATCTTGAGTTAAGAAACTTGTAGAGTATATGTGAGGACAAATATATAAGACAGCTTTTGCTGTTCAAGTGTTCTTGAACATTTCTTTATAGAGTAGAAGGAAAACTAATTACATTCAACTAGGACTGTGCTTTATAATCATATATTCAAAACTGAAGAAAACCTTCCGTATTCATCTGTGTTTCAATTTGCACAACATTACAGAATTAATGTGCAACATTATTATTTGAAAGTATACATTAGCTCCTAACACTGAAGGATGAAAGTAAAGGAGAAAACAAGGCACAACAACAAATGTTATAGTTAGATGTATACGTTTGAATAATAAGTTCAGTTCTGTCTGTATGTCCTCTTTATAAAATGGTCAGGTTGATGCTGCATAGAAACCATTCATTGTATTTAAACCTTTCCTACAATTTACTGTCATTGGAACCAACTTCATGAATTGAAAGATTGACGTTCTATGTGGGGAAAAAATGGTTTCCTTGGTTTACCTGTGTCTTGCTCATGAACATGCTCCAGTACTTACCAACATGTTTTGAATATGATTGGAACTCAATAAATACGTATAAAGTAATTTAATGAGTAGAGGTACAGATGTTGCCAGTGAGTACCTTGGCAGACACTTGCTTTCCATGATAGTAGAAGCCTACCCACGGCCATCACTACTTATTAATAACCCAAATTCTAACACTAGTTGGTGTTGGTATGCGGAATAAAATTTAGACTTGAACTCTTAAAAAAAAAAAAAAAAGGTCTACTAATATTATCATTAGCACAAATTTGGACTCTTCATGATATTAAAATAGTCAGCTTATAAATTTCTGTTTATATCTTAAAGCTATAGGTGTGCTAGCCAAGTCTCCCATAACATAAATGTTCTCCCTCCTCTACGTATTTCCACAATTTGAAGAAACAGCATAACTCATCTACTAGTCCAGATGCTTACTAGGACCACAGATTTTTATGATCTGTGCTAGGTACTAAGCACACTCCATATGCTACTTTATTAAATTTGAGTTATTAAAAGGAAACCAAAATCTATAATTGTAACATAACCATTGTCATTCATCAAAAAACCTAACTTAATATAGCAAAGCAAAATATATTCTTTGGAGAAAATTTCAATGATAATGTGAAAAAAATACCAGTCTCCCAATATATCAGACATAAACTCTGTCACATCCATACGCACACACCACCACCACCACCACCTTCGACAATCATTGTAAATGTGACTTTTCCCTCTCCAGTTTTTTCTTTTTTTTGTATTTAACCTACTGACTATGCAACCTTCGTTCTTTTGGCTACAGTAGTCAAAGCTGTATAACAAAGAGGGTAAGAGTATTTTTTTCATAAGATTTTTATGATAATTAAATTTAAAAACTCACATAATATACTTAGCAGAAAGCCCAAAAATAATCAGATGTTGAATACATTTTAAATATGGTCATGATCATTTATTATTATAGATACTTTTTATACAGAGATCGGATATTTTTTATCCATCAAATTTTTTACCAAAAATATACTGTGAAGATTTTTTCGATCTCTTTAAATATCTTTCCAAAATATCATTTCAATGTTTGCTTAGTATTATGTTATATGAACAGATAATTTTAACCAAATCTTTCTTGATAGGTATTTATATTGTTTCCAAACTTTATCTATCACAATTATTGCTGTGATAAATAATCTTAGAAATGAATGTCCACAATGTTTTAGAACATTTTGGAACTGATGCATAGAGCCAATTACTAAGAAAGATTTTGCTATTTACTACTTGCCAAAAGTACAGAAACATACTCTTCCCACCATGTACTATAATATGATACCATTTTGTTTTAAAGTGTTCAATAATTGAGTATAGTATCTTGTTTACATAATTCATCTTTCAAAAACTTGTAAGGAGTCTTTAACATAATCTGGGGACTTTTGTGCCTAGATGCATACAAGACAAGAGACAATGAGAGGGAGTAAGATACTGAACTTTTACTCAGCTTCACTTTTTTGTGTGATACAGTCTTTGTAGTAATTATGACATTAATGGCAGTAGTAGAACCGTGGTGATGCCTGATGTTGATGGTACAAGTAATAGTAGTAGGTCATATGAGCTACTACTAACTCAGGTCTCACCATGTGTTAAGATCTTAACATCTATTACCGTCTTTAACGCTTACATAATCATTTGTGCTGGGCACTATTTTTATGCCAATTAAAAGAATCTAAACTGATTCCAAAAGAAACTTATTTATCTAAATTAGGTGGTTTAACCAAGTTTTTCATATAATAAAGGAGTTCTATAGATTGAGAAGCTACCAACCTCAGAATTTATATGGAACTCATAGGTTTCCTAATTGTTTTTAATTAATATTTTGGTTATTTTCATATATAGAAGGGTTTTATTTATTTATTTATTTATTTATTTATTTATTTATTTTTGAGAAGGAGTTTCACTCTTGTTGCCTAGGCTGGAGTGCAATGGCACGATCTTGGCTTACTACAACCTCCACCTCCTGGGTTCAGGTGATTCTCCTGCCTCAGCCTCCCTAGTAGCTGGGATTACAGGCGCCCACTACCATGCCTGGCTAATTTTTTGGATTTTTAGTAGATACGTGGTTTCACCATGTTGCTTGTGCTGTTCTTGAACTCCTGACCTCAGGTGATCCACCTGCCTCAGTCTCCCAAAGTACTGGGATTACAGGTTTTCTTTTTTTAAATACAAAGTGTCAGTGCCATTCTGTATTAAACAGAATGTGTTCCCTCTCTAGTAAGTCCTTTTAGGAACTTTTTTGTCTGTTACTTTGCCTTTAGATTTTTTTACACTCCTGATTTTTTTCAGGGTGTAGGACAGAGAGTGGTTACTTTCTGCAGGCAATACAAACCTTTAAATTGTTGACTTTATTTCTCAGTGGTCTGCCTTATTCTATGCTTTCCCCTGCAATCCATTCTGGAGATTGTCTTTAGGTTAACCTTTACCAGATACTTCTCAAGAACTTATAGCACTCCCTTTTTACTTCCGATTGATTAGAGGAATTGATCACAATTCAATTGTCGTCTTCTGACTCTTGCTTATATTTCTCATTGGAGTGTATGCTGCTGGTGTTCACCACGTGTCCTCAGAGACCATCACTCAATGCTCACTCAATGGCTTCCAGATGCAAGCACTGATGGCTTTTTCTTTTTCTTTCTTGTTTTTTGTTTGTTTGTTTGTTTGTTTTTTATTCTTGCTCTGTTGCCCAGGCTGGAGTGCAATGGCACAATCTCAACTCACTGCAACCTCCACCTCATGGGTTCAAGTGATTCTTCTGCCTCAGACTCCTGAGTAGCTGGGATTACAGACACCCACTACCACGTTTGGCTAATTTTTGTATTTTTAATAGAAACAGGGTTTCACCATGTTAGCCAGGCTGGTCTCGAACTCCTGACCTCAGGTGATCCACCCACCCTGGCCTCCCAAAGTGCTGGGATTACAAACGTGAGCCACCACACCCGACCAGAGATAGCTTTGTCAAAAGAGACTTCTGACCGTTAGTAGTTGCTCAGCCCATGTTCTTGGCAAGTGGGAAGTGCAAAGGAACAGCCCTTAGCCAAGCACAGATAGAGCTGGTAAATAAATAATCCAGGTCCCATCTTCTGAATGAGACAATAGTTTATCTAGGGAGCCCTGTGGCACAAAAGCAATAACCTGTAAACTATGTCACCCTTTATGGATTTTATTACCCTGTCTCATTTCTCCAGTCTCCCATAGATGCCTCCTGGAACCCTATCTTAACAAATTGCTTGCCCAAATCTTTGTTTGAAAGCCTGTTTCATAGGCTTGTTTGATAACCTAATCCCAGAGAACCCCTCTTCTGGTCATGGTCTTTATCTTCTCTACTGCATTGGACATATCATATAATCCTCCTGAAAGTCTCCTGGTTCCATGTTCACCAGGACCTCCACTGATTGCTCTCCCTGGGAGTGACTCAGGCTATCGAGAAGGGGTCCTCTCCTTTTGCCACTTCTTTGCAGAAAAGCTGACTAGTCACACATTCCTAGGTGTCTGCTTCTCCTGTCACTTCAGTATTTGGGTGAAATATCACGTTGTGAAGCCTGGGATCTGTTATCTCAAGTAGCTACTGGAGCCAGATGATGCACCTTAAATTGCAGGGAGTGAACTTCCTTTGGGGTGAATTTAGATAAATGAGAAATAGGAGATGGGGAAGATTCAGCAACATGAATGTGTTGGGATCACTTATAATCAGAATAATTTTACAAAGGCTGGTGATGATGTTTCTCAGAGATTGACACCCTTTCCCTTGAGTTACTTATGAATCAACCAAGAGAAAATGATTCTTGTACCTATTATATGCCTACCACTGTATGAAGCATTGAATGGATTACAAAAGTACTCCGAGTCAGGGGGTTGGATATTTATTGTAGCTAACATTGACCTAACCTAAGAAACACATTATCAAAGTGAATAAGCTCTCCAAAGAATACTTCTTACTGTCATTATTTTAATGGGGATTAAAATTATTAAAGAAAACTAAATAAGTAAATAAAGTTATTAAATTATCCACAGACTGTTTGTATTACTTCTCTTAATACTTTGGTTGGTTATGTTATAAACTTTCAGGAATTTTTCAGTGCATGTGCATATAATGATATCTTATATAATTTCACATCTGCTTTTTTCTCACTTAACATTCTTTTCTAGCATAATTAAATAATCTTTGAAAATACAACACTTACAGCCTACATAGTATTCCTTCTATTGAATATGTATTAATTTGTTAAACTAATCATGTATTGTTGAACATTTAAGATGTTCCTGATTTTTTATTAATAGAAAAAACAACACTGTGATAAGTACCCTTGTGAAACACATAGATTTACGCAGCTATAATTAGTTTTTCAGAAGAGTTGTTCTTTTTTTCTGAGAGCTGACTGTGACAGTCATTTTTAATCTTGAATTATAAAAGCAATATACCATGATAATGATGTTAAGAACATAGCAATCATTCTAACGGAGATGTTACTAAATTTGCACCTTATCCATCTTATCTTCTTAGGCCCTATAACTGCTTTTGCACATGGTTATGCTTCTAAGGTAAACTATTTATAAACTCATTAAACATTTTTTTCTAACATATAGTTCTGGTGTTGCTAGATGTACTTGATTGCCACTATTTTTAATGCATACATCACCTTCAATCAAGTGTTTGGGCCGTGATTGATAACTATTCCTCTGTTGTAAGATATTTATTTAGATGTATTCTAACATTTCATTATTATAAATAACCACCAAATGTATATAAAACGTTCTTGAATGCTTGTTGCTCAGTGTTAATCATTGTTTGCATTTTTGTTAAAAGTCAGTCATCATGAAAAATCCAAGCTGTTCAAGGAGTAAGAGAGAATCGCCTTATAAGTGGTTATCCTTCAGATGTTAGAATCAGTTTTTGTTGGCATCCTACTCAAATTCCCCCTAAGGACAGGTGACAGTGGCACTGTATTCCATCAACATGACCTGATCAGGTTGATTTCACTTTATATTGGATATTGTACTAACGTTGTTTAGGAAAATCGTTTGTCCTTCTCAGTAGGGCGGGACATAGACCAGTGAATGCCTCTATTTTTTATCCTGTACCATACAATAGCGAATCTCTGCTCAGCTGTGGGCTCAGAACTATTTGCTATGTGCACAAGGATAGCCAATAAAACAACCAAAGTCTGTTATCATTTATCTTGATTTGAAAGAGAGATGCTATTTCTAGGATGGACCTGAAATGTCACTTTTGCTGTACTCTTTGTACTATAAAGTCAAACCTTTGCCAAACTGCTTATTATGTAACAGAAAAGTTAACTAAAGGTTATTGACCACTTGTTTTCCTTCATGTTGTTAGACAAATCATGTAAAATAAGCGTAACGCCAACCCTGTGAGACACGTGATATAAACAAACCTCTTTTTACTGAAGACGAAGTTCTGTCTCTGAAATTTAAACTGCCAGCTACAAAGCTAGCAAGTGCAGAATTAGAATTCAAATCCATTTTAATTCACTCAATAAATATTTAGTCCAAATGTTCTGAAAAAAATGTTCGGAATACTCTAAACTAAACTACAAGCAATGAATCTAAAATTTTCTAAACACTACAAACATCATTGGGGATACCACAAACACTTTTGTATCTTTCTTTATAATTTTATGCTGTACCTATCTCCACTCCATTGTTGTTTACTTCAAAGTGCTTGATAAAAATTCCTCTGTAATTTTTTTTCTCCAAATCAAATCCAGTATGATGACCGAATAGAATTGAAACTGCCTCAAATGACACCAGGTAGTGTTTACTGAGTGTGGATATGAGACAGGCACTGTGTAGCTGCTGTACAAGGAACAGCACACACAATCGATTGATTACTTATGTGACAAAGGCAATTTGGTGCCCGTCTCTGCCAGTACCCGGCCCCTGAACCAACACTGCCCACTGGAGCGAAACTAGACCCAGATAACAGCAGACTCTCCTTGCTCCCTACACTGAGCAGTCACATCTGTCTGTGTGAACATACACAGAAAGCAAATATAGTCCTCTGTCCACCAGCAACCTACCCTCCTGTGATCCTACCACCAGCACAGCCATGCCCACAGTAACCAGTGGAGACCCAATGCCCCTCGGAGCTGTGCTGCTTCTGCTGCTGATACTGCAAACACCTGCGCCGAGGCCAGTACCCTGCCACCCACTGGCACTGTGCCATAGCTGATGAGTGTGCACCCTGCTGTACACCAAAAAAAAAAATCCAAATGACAGCAACATGAAAGACTGAAGGAACACCAGCCCAAAAATGTGAGAAAGAACCAGCACAAAAACTCTGACAACCCAAAAAAGCAAGAGTGCCTTCTTTCCTCTGAACAACCACACCAGTTCTCCAGCAAGAGTTCGGAACCCGGCTGAGAAGGCTGAAATGACAGAAATAGAATTCAGAATATGGATAGGAATGAAGATCATCGACATGCAGGAATATGTTGAAACCCAATCCAAGGAAGCTAAGACTCATAATAAAATGAAACAGGAGCTGACAGACAAAATAGTCAATATAGAAAAGGATGTAACCAACCTGAAAGACCTGAAAAACACACTCTAAGAATTTGTTAATGCAATCACCAGTATCAACAACACATAGACCAACCTGGGAAAAGAATCTTAGAGCTTGAAGACTGACTTTCTGAAATAAGACAGTCAGGCAATAATAGATTAAAAAGAATGAAAAGGAATGAACAAAACCTCCAAGAAATATGGGATAATGCAAAGAGACCAAGTGTGTGACCCACTGATGTTCCTGAAAGAGACTGGGAGAATGAAAGCAACTTGGAAAACGTATTTCAGGGTATCATTCATGAGAACTTCTCCAACCTAGCTAGAGAGGCCAACATTCAAATTTAGGAAATGTGGAGAACCCCAATAAGATACTTCACAAGAAGATCATCCGATTCTCCAAGGTCAAAATGAAAAAAAAAAAAAAAAGTTAAAAAAATCTGGAGAGAAAAGTCAGGTCACCTACAAATGAAAGCCCGTCAGACTACTAGCAGACCTCTCAACAGAAACCCTACAAGCCAAAACAGATTGGGGACCAACATTTGACATTCTTAAAGAAATTTCAACCAAAAATTTCATATCTTTAAGACTATACATTGAGTACAGTGTACACTGCTTGGGTGATGGGTGCACCAAAATCTCAGAAAACACCACTAAAGAATTTATCCATGTTACCAAACACCACCTGTTCCTCCAAAAACTTATTGAAATTTAAAAAAAAATCAGGAAAAAAACTTATATCTGGCCAAATTAAGCTTCATAAACAAAGGAGAAATAAAATCCTTTTCAGACAAACAAATGCTAAGGGAATTTGTTACCACCAGACCTACCTTAGAAAAGCTCATGAAGAAATTGCTAAATATGGAAAGGAAAGACTATTACCAGCCACTACAAAAACACACTTAAGTAGGCAAACGAGTTACACTATAAAGCAACCACACAAATAAGCCTCCATAATAATGAGCTAACATCATGATGATGGGGTCAAATCCACACATATCCGTACTAACCTTGAGTGCAAATGGACTAAATGCCCCAATTAAAAGGCACAGAGTGGCAAGCTGGATAAAGAAGCAAGACCCAAATGATACACTGTCTTCAAGAGACCAATCTTGCATGCAGTGGCACACATAGGCTCGAAGTAAAGGGGTGGATAAAAATCTACCAGGCAAATGGAAAACAAAAATGCAGAAGTTGCAATTATAATTTCAGACAAAACAGATGTTAAACCAACAAAGATAAATTAAGACAAAGAAGAGAATTACAAAATGGTAAAGAGATTAATTAAACAAGAAGACTTAACTACTCTAAATATATATGCACCCAACACAGAAGCATCCAGATTCATAAAGCACCATCAAAGAGACCTTAAAAGAGACTTAGACTCTGACACAATAGTAGTTGGAAACTTCAAAATCTCACTGACAGTATGAGGCCGATCATTGAGGCAGAAACTTAACAAAGATATTTAGGACCAGAACTCAGCACTGGATCAAATGAACTGAACGGACATCTACAGAACTCTCCACTGCCCCTCGATCCCCGCCAAAATAGAAGGAACATTCTTCTCATTGCCACATGGCACATATTCTGAAATCTACCACACAATCAGACATAAAACAATGCTCAGCACATGTGAAAGAACTGAAGCTCTAACAACCACTCTTTTGGACCACAGCACAATAAAATTAGAAATTAAGTCACAGAAAATCGCTCAAAACTATACAATTAAATGGAAATTGAATACTCTGCTCTGGAATGACTTTTTGGTAAATAATGAAATTAATGCAGAAATCAAGAAGTTCTTTCAAACTAGTGAGAACAAAGACGAAACATACCAGAATCCCTGGAACACAGCTAAGACAGTGTTAAGAGGCAAACTTAGAGAAGTAAATGCTCACATCCAAAAGTTAGAATGAGCTCAACTTAACAACCTAAGATCACAACTGAAATAACTACAGAAGCCAGAGCAAACCAATCCCAAGTTAGAAATAAATAAATAAATAAATACATAAATAAGTAACCAAAATCAGGCCAGGTGTAGTGGCTCATGCCTGCAATCCCAGCACTTTGGCCAACATGGTGAAACCACATCTCTACCAGAAAATACAAAAATTAGCTGGGTGTGGTGGTCCACATCTGTAGTCCCAGCTACTCAGGAGGCTGAGGCATGAGAATTGCTTGAACCCAGGAGGTGGAAGTTGGATGAGCTGAGATCTTGCCACTGTACTCCAGCCCGGGCAACAGACTCTGTATTGCACACACACACAAAAAGAAAGAAAGAACCAAAATCAGAGCTGAACTGAAGGAGACTGAGACACAAAAATACCATTCCAATGATTAACAAATCCAGGAGTTAAAAAATATTGAAATAGACCACTAGCTAGACTAATAAAGAAGAGAAAAGATCCAAATAAACACAATTAGAAATGACAGAGAGGTTTGTTTTTAAAGATGCAAGATTTGAAAATCTTATTGTAATCAATAAAAGATAACACTTGCTTTCATTTTAGCATCTATTGCTTTGTATGTAAAGGACAAAATGAAGGCCAGTTCACTTCAAAGACTGCAGTATATTGTTTTGAGTGACCCACAGAAATACAAACAACCATCAGGGAATATTATGAACAGCTTTATGTACAAAAACTAGAAAATCTAGAAGAAATGGATAAATTCCTGGACACATACACATTCCCAAGACTGAATCAGGAAGACATTGATTTCCTGAATAGACCAATAATGAGTTCCGAAATTGAAACAGTAATAAATACCCTATCAACTGTAAAAAAGCACAGGACCAGACGGATTCACAGCTAAATTCTATCAGACATACAACAAAGAGCTGACAGCATTCCTGCTAAAACCATTCCAAAAAAATTGAGGAGGAGGGACGCCTTCTTAATTCATTCTGTGGTGCCAGCATCATCCTGATACCCAAACCTGGTGGAGACACAATAACAATAAAACTTCAGGCCAATATTCTTGATGAACATCAATGCAAAAATCCTCAACAAAGTACTGGCAAACTAAATCCAGCAACACATAGAAAAGCTTATTCACCACAATCAAGAAGGCTTTATTTCTGGGATACAAGGTTGGTTCAACATATGCAAATTAATAAATGTGATTAATTACATAAACATAACTAAAGGAAAAAAATACCCACATGATTGTCTCAATAGATGCAAAAAAGGCTTCCTGTAAAATTCAATACCCCTTCATGTTAAAATCTCCCAACAGGTGGAGGTTGCAGAGAGCCGAGATCACACCATTGCACTCCACCCTGGGCGACAGAACAAGACTCTGTCTCAAAAACAAAAACTACCTCCCAATAAAATGGTATTGAATTAAAAGAGTTCACAATAATTTTCTGGTTTCTGGAAGCCCTTCTCTGAGTATTAACAAAGATAAATATCTTTCAAATTTTGATATGGCATAAAAAAGAGTGTACCACCTACTGGGAGAGGAAGTGACAGCGGTTCTGAATTTGAGGGATGAAGAAGTTTGAACTGGACCTGAACAAACCCTCTTAGTGTCACTGGACCCTGGAGAGGAAATCCCGCTTTGTAACTTACATAATTGAACTCAGACATTTGTTGAAAGCCAGAATGTGAGAGATGAACTTAAACATGAGAATATGTGATTTCTTTCATAGAAAGTCAGAGCAAATTGGTCAAAGCTGCAGACCAGCAAAGAAATATGACCAAAATGGACTGGATTCTTTTAAATCGTAGAATTCCAGGAAACAATAACTACTGGGGAACGGGCAGTGTTCCTGGAATTGATAGAAAATACCTGAGATGCAGCATATGTAATCAGTCAATTATTTCTAAAGTGGTTTGAGGAAAGATCACGTGATAATAGTTGCTATCATTAGCTTCGGAGGCTACCCATGTTTTCAAATGACTCTTAATTTGTTTCGAATATTTCTAGAACTTCTCTCTGAGATGGTTTTCATTACCTTTTACTTCAAGCTTGTAGGTCCCAGCTTGATCATTCATCACTTCAACAGACACAGCACCCCATGGAAAATCTTTGTTTCCAAAAGTCATGTCTTCCTCAGGGAACTAAAACTGTTTCTCCCAAAACTCTCAAAATAACATACTGCTGTCTCAAAAGTGAGGTGGCCTTCACTTTGTCCTTTACACATAAAGCAATAGATGTTAAAATACAATCTAGCATAGAAAATAAAAGTTATCTTTTATTAATTAGAATAAGATTTTCAAATCTTGGATGTTTGAAAACAAACCTCTTGAAAATAGGGAAGAATAATACAAATTGAATGTGTATTACGTGTCACTCACTAACTGTGCCACAACATTTGTATAGATCATCATTTTTTTCTTCTTAATTTTCCTATCTTTACCTAGCACGATTATGTTATTTCATATAACATAATTATCTCCAGGTTAAATAGGTAAAACAAGTTAAATAAAGTCACATAACAATGGGTAACACAGGATTAAGTCCTTCTTCTGTTCTGCTATAAATACTATTTTCCCTTCAATGTAGTACATTGCCCTATAGACAATTACCATGTATATCTGATGAATATTTAATATTTGTTCAGGACTTTATTTTTCCTCAACACTATGGTAATAGTATGAGACAGAAATGTTAAAATCTCTACATTTAGTCTTAACTTTACTCAAATAGCCTTTTAGTCTATAGCTATGTTAAATTTATTTCAAAAACTATCAAAAAGAAAGATGTATAAGTTCTCAAAAAGAATATTGTGCCTACTAGTTCTCTCATGATATTTCAAGATATGAAAAATCTAGTGTAGAATATAAATAGCAACCTGGAAAATATCTCTTAATTCCAAACATTAAAAAATTTGAGTTCGTATTTATCCAGTAGAAGCTATTTTTCTGGAACTATCTCATGATTTATCAGTAAGGAGGCAAACCATATGTGAATTTCACATTATATATGAATCTCTTGAGATTGATCCCTATGCTTTGTGCACATGTGTGCACTCATGCACACGTCACCTGCATTCATGCACCTGAAATGAAACGAGACAAATGCTAAAGAAAGCTGTCTTTCATCTTCACAAAATGCCCAAGAGATAGAATTTTAAATTTATCTGGAAGGTTTCAGACTTAGTTGTGCTGAGGTATACAGAGAATGGCAAAATTTAAGAACCAGATTTCTCTTTATGAGGGTAAAGTAGAGAAAGAATGAAGAGAATACTAAGAAAATAAATGAAGGGAGGCAAGACGGGAGAGAGATATTAGAACCTGGAAGATGATGGTATCCTTTCTGTGTTCAGTTCATTTTGATATGCTATCATTTCAAGAGAATTTACCATAGATTTCTACACTGATCTCTAAATGTAGTCAAATTCATATTTTGTTGTTGTTGTTGTTGTTGTTACCATGAGTTATTAGATTTCAGGAATTAGTAAAAGATGCATTATAATTTAGATTACAGGTTACCTCTGGGAACGTTCTCATAAAAGCCTTTGGACCACCTTATCAAAGGTATAATTAACTTAATCCATCCTTCATATTTATCAAACAAGTATGCTGAAAGCCAGTGATTTGTCTATAGGTACATAATGTTTGCATCTTCTATGACCCAGATTCACATTTGGTACTAACTCCTGGTTCAGTTCCGCTAATATCACAGTTTCTTTTCAATGCTCCATTGCAGATAATCAATATAAGAGCCTTGCTTTGCCAATGACACAGATGAAATTCAGTAGAGTCATAAAAGTATGATAGAGTGCTTTAGTCAGATTGGTGATGAGGCCTTTTTTTAAGTGAGGCTAGTCAATTGCTGCTCTTACACTGATTAAACTAGTCCTTTATTCTAATCATGTTCAAGATGAACCAAACAAGATTACCCTCTATATAAATGTATCAATGCTCTGTATTAAGGTATCCTTGAGACGTCAAAAAGTAAATAGATGGATATATAAAAAGATTATTCAAATATGAATGTCAGATCTATGAATTGTAAGTCAGTGTCTGTTTCTGTGTTTGGTCTTTATCCTTGTTCGTATTCAGAGAAAGACTTGCAGAGACCAGAAAATTTCAAATATGTGGAACAATGCTTTTAGAGCATTCTTAAAACTGGACATGACTCTTTGAAGAAAAATGTTATATAAAAGCAATCTGCAGAAGTGTGTGTTATCAGGTCAAACTTATAAGAATGACTCTGCATTCTTATTGATATTAAAAAGTTTCATTAAAATATGTTAAATAAATTCTGAAGACCTCAAACTGGAAAAACACATCTCTCTCATATGTTCTGCAATAAAAGAATAAGGCCTGACAGAATACAGGAGAAGTTATATCACCTTAATTGACTGCATTTGTCAAGCATACATTTTGATTACTATTTACGAGGTATTATAAATACAAAACATTTTTGGAGCCCTTAGGAGTTCAAGAGACCAGTACATTAATAAATATTACAATAACTTGAAACTACTGCAAAGGCGTGTACCTGTTACCATATAAGGATGTCAATTTGTGGTGGGGGGTCGTGTACAACTGTTTTGGGAGAAACAGTTTTAGTTCCCTGAAGAAGACATGAGGCTTCATGTTACCTCTGTTAATTTGAGTCTTCAAACATATGTAATACTGTTCCATTAGACCCTTAAAGAAAGGTCTTTCTGGTAAAAGAGATCAACCTTTGCAAATATGTTCAGGGTTTACATCTTCATGGAACTGTTAATAATTTGATATTCCTAGGGGAGGATAAATGTCCATGAGAAGGCAAAAGAGATTAAACCAGTAGAGTAGATAAGTAGGAGGCAGTTGACAACCTATAATGCTATTTTGGGAGCTTTGCTATTTTTCTGCTGTAGAGTTTTAACTAGAGGAATTCAGGCTCAGATTGTCTTGCATACATTCCTAGGAACTTTCACCATATCCCAGCTGCATCTAATCTCTTCACCATACGTTTTAAAAGTCACTGTATAACAAATAAGTTGGGCAAAAATTGTGCTCTATTTGCTGTCTTAAAAGAGCATGTAACATTCATGCCAAAAGCTCCCTTCTCTGCCCACTTCAGCACTCTTACACTGGACAGCTCTGTGTCCTCAGCCCAGGTTCCCACTTGAGTGACGCTTTTCTGCTTCTGTTTTTTCCAGAAGCTATGAAAGCCAGCTGTTGGAGGTAGTTCGCACATAATGGGATAGGAGCCCAAGGATATGTACTGTCATTTTCCTATCCCTTGGAAGGATTTCAACATGCATTCTATACACCTACTTTAGAGAGACTGTGCTTGGATTGAGATCCAAAAGCCTTCTGTAGTAACCAACAGTAATCAGTTCAATAACTCACTCTTTATTAACTTTTTTCTGTCCCTGTTTCACTATCCCATTTCCCTTACCTGGCATTCTCAGAATTATCTCAACATAAACTACCTACATTCCAAGTACGTGTCTCAGGCTCTGCTTTTAGGGAAACCAAAACAGAGAACAGAAGCCCTCTGAGGACAGGAGCCATATTTCATGGCCAAGTATGATGAGTAATAGCTTTGTAGTCAAATATAGTAGGAATTAAATGCATTGTTGCTTATTAAGTAGGCTGCAGGGTCAGAATTAGGAAAAATAATATTATTTTCAAATCATAAAGAAAATGTTTTTACAACCTAAAATGTATTTGTACATAAGTTTACAGACTCCTCCTGCTATTGAGGAGTTAGTTTGTACTTCTGCTTTTAATTTAACATGCTAGGCAAAGGAAATTATTAGGTATCTAAGGCATGTTCAAATCCAAATCCTTCAATGGGTAAAATATTGTTTTAAAATGTTTTTTGAAGGTACTAATGATGAGGTCTCTATTAATGATGAAATTGTCCTCTTTTAATTGGCTAAATAAGTAGGTATTCTCCAAATTTGATTGTTAAGCTTTTTTTTTTTCAACAATTGTTTAGCATATAATTAAGAGCCCAAGACGTGGTAGACTGGTAGGCATTGTGAATGACACTATAGAGGAAAATAAATGTCATAATAGTATCAAAATCCAATATAATCTTTATAGATTCTAAATTCACTGAGAAATCTATTAGGTTTCTCTAGAGGGACATATGAATGATATATATATATATCAGTATGATATATATATTCAGAATAGATATACATATTCTGAAAAGGATGTGTTTTTATAAATACACACACACACACACACATATAAAGGGGGGTTTATTAAGTATTAACTCACACGATCACAAGGTCACACAATGGTCCCTCAGCAGGCTGAGGAGCAAGGAGAGCCAGTCTGAGTTCCAAAACTGAAGAACTTGGAGTCCGATATTCAAAAGCAGGAAGCATCCAGCGGGGAGAAAGATGTAGGCTGGGAGGCTAGGCCAGTTTCTCTTTTCACATTTTTCTGCCTGCTTGTATTCTAGCTGGGAGGAAGGCTAATTAGATTGTACCCACCCAGATTAAGGGGGAGTCTAACTTTCCCAACCCACTGACCCAAATGTTAATCTCTTTTGGCAATACCATCGCAGACACACCCAGGATCAATACTTTGTATCCTTCAAGCCAATCAAGTTGACACTCAGTATTAACAATCACAAGAATAATGGCAGTAATGCTGACATTGGAAACACTGTTTTTCTGACAAGAAATCTTTCATCTCTGTCTTCAATCAAAACTAACATAATAATAGCTACAAAAAAGAAAAACTAAAATTTTCTATTTCCTTCTAATGATACAATAATAGCCATGGGATTTGCATTAACAAATAAGGAATAAAGTACCATTATTTCCTTTCACCTAATTAATACTGTATTTTCTTAGTTTATTTTGAAAAAATGCAAGTGATTATTTATATTTTTACACTGAGAAAGAAGTTGAAGGTAAAAATAGTTTCTTAAAATCAAAGTATATCTTAGTTGGAAATGCAGATAAAGATATCTATATCTATATCTATGTATCTATGTATCTATGTATCTATCTATCTATCTATCTATCTATCTATAAAGAGAGGGAGAGAGAGAGAGAATCAGAGATAGAGACAGAGAGAGATGGAGTCTTGCTCTGTCGCCCAGGCTGGGATGCAGTGGCATGATCTTGGCTCACTGCAAACTCGTCTCACCGGTTCAAGAGATTCTCCTCCCTCAGTCTCCCGAATAGCTGGGATTACAAGCATGCGCCACTATGCCTGGATAATTTTGTATTTTTAGTAGAGATGGGTTTTGATCATGTTGGTCAGGCTGGTCTTGAACTCCTGACCTCAGGTGATCCACCCACCTCACAAAGTGCTGGAATTACAGGCATGAGCCACCGCGCCCGGCCAGCATTATATTTTTCAAGACAAAATGTACATGTATAGGATGGCTGAAACCTTCAAGTTCTGAAAAGTTAAGGTTTGTAATAGAAAGGCCTGTAATTAAACTCTGCAACCATAGGTAGTGAAAATAAATGTAGCATTTGCATGTATTCCTAATGGCATTCTAAATATTCATATACATATATGCATGTAAATATATATATGCATTTGTATGTATCCATACAAGTGTACTTATGTGAATACTTAATACCTCTCTGTGTGTATAAGTGTAGTGTTTATTTTCTTTGAAAATTTTCCCATTCTCCAAGTAGACCTGATCAAGATTGCTCTGCTGCTTCCAATCATCCTTTGTTTTCAGCAGAACACCATGCATCATGTTGTGTTAAGGTAGGTTGTTTACATATTTGTCTTTCATTTCTATAGCATAAGCTCTTTAAGAACAGAAACTGCCTTAATATTTTGGAGCAGCGACAAAATTTAGATAGGCTACAAAATTGGGAAAAAAAACACAGATATTGCATGAAACTGAAAGTTTAGAATCATTTTTTCATTAGTCCAAACCATCTGTTTTTTTTTTTTTGCAGCACTGAAATATTATTATTTTGATTGTTATTCTTATTATGCACAACACCATAATATTTCAAATAGTACTATTGCTATTGCCACTGCCATCAAGACCTACTACTAGATTTGGGGCTGGATTATAAAATGTATGTATTTTAACACAATTTAATATGTTTAAAATTTTGATCTGAACGTATAACATGAACTCTTAACAATGTTATGCAGTAGATCTCTCAAACTTAATCATCTTATGTAAAGGAAATTTTATACCCATTAAACAACAGCTGCCTGTTAGATTCTCAAAAGCAAAGTGAGGGGCTCATTCTGTGAGAGGCACTTAGGGATTAGATCTGACTACAAAAACTATGGATTGAATATTTCATTTCTTCCTTATTCTAGGATCCATGTTCTCTGAAAACAAACAATAAGTTATACTGCATTATTAACTTTATTTTGTTGTCTTTGTTTTGGGGGGAGTTTAATTGTTGCTGTTTTAACACATGTACTATACACACACACACACACGCATACACATATATTGTAAATAGAAAACTCTATCAAACTCTATCATGTTACTGATAACAAAATTAATAAACACCATCAATGTAGCATGTGAAGATGTGAAACTTGGTTACTTATTAACATTTGTTCTGATGTAAGATGGCCTGATTTTAAATTTTATGATAATTTATTTATTGCTAAAGAACGAGGGTGATGTCAGCAGTTTGTGTTCTTAATCCCAAGAAACAGTTATAAGGTTATATTTTATTCATCCACTCCAATAGTTATTGGGGACTTTCTATGTCCATTCTAGGAGCAAAATAGTGAATAAAATAAGGCAGAGTCCCAGCTTTTGGAAACTATGGTCTGATGGGAGAGAATGACAACCATAATGTATGATTATATACTGAGATATGTTTTATTAAGGAAAAAGAAACAGTGCTATATTACTGTATTTTTATAAATTTCAGCAGTCACAAACAGATCCCAGGGAGTGTACAGGTAATTTAAAAGAGTGAAAGATCCAGAACAAATATTCAGAAATACAATGGGAAAAGTAGGATGACAAATAGTCACTGAGCTATAGCCTCAGTGTCAAGAGGACAATGGTAGAGCTTTGGCAAATGGAAGGTGAAAGCCATTCCTTTCAGCTTCAGTCTGCTCTTGCCTTACAAGAATACCAGCCTGGTGATCCTGAATCTCATGACTTCTCGAAAAGAAACTGAAAATTGTGACATTTTCTGCTTTTTCATGAATGAGAATCCCTTATTATTTTTAATCACAGTGTGACCTAAATTTAGTGATCCTAAGAACAAAAGTCTTCAGGCTACGGCTGGCCTGCAGATCTTTCACTCTGTGGTCTCAGCAATAGATCCATGGAAATATGAAAGTAGAGCAGGGAGAAAGCGGAGTGGCTGTGACTTCTAGGCATTGAAGAGATCTGTTCTCTAAGAATTACATCTAGCATCTCCATAGTTGTAGAAGCATGGACTAGAGATGGGTGTGGAAGAGCACTGGTACTGCCTAAGTGCATGAGCAAATTGGACACTGGACACAATGGCTTTAGAGAGCTGTGGTCCTTATGACCAGCCTGGCATAGAAGGAGTAGAGTCAACAGGAAGTCTACACATCTTATAGCAGAGAACTTGGGAAAGGATCAAGGGTGGTGACTGACTGGATTTCCTGATACAATATAAGGTAGGTAGAAAAAGCCACAAAGTTGCTACTATTACATTTCTTGTCAAATTTTGCAAATGGGCACATATAGTTAAATTTCAATTTAGTCCAATGAATAAGGAGATTTTGCATCAAAGGTCCTGAAACAATCCCTGCCAATAACACATATTTGACATTACTGATATTCACAAAAAGCATATCACAGGGGTCAAATATAGTCCCAATTTTATAGATGTGTAAAATTAGCTTAGGAGGTTTAATTACTGTCCAGTGTCACAAGATCAGTAAGTATCAGACTTAAATTTAAGTCCTAGATCTTACAATAATCAAGGTAGCTGCATAGCTTTGGTCTGAAATATGGGTGTTAGACTGTGTAGATAGTGGATCAACATTTACTTTGGATTGAGTAATTGTTAAGATCCATATACACCATTTAGTAGCTTGTTCATCCTTGGGTAATGCAGTCTATGGTCTCTAGATCTCAATATTTTCAAGTCTAAAATTGGTATAGTATCAAAGTTCTTTGAAGAATATTTAAAAACACATTTTATTCTGCAAAGCATTAGAGAAATCTTAGCTATTTTTATCATTAGTGATGCTAACAGCAGTTACAAAATATAAAGGTTTTAAATAAAAACGGTACATTTATTGGCAATGAATAAAGTATCAGAAGGCTATTTATATTGTAGATACCTTTCATTGCCCCTGTTATGGCTATTAGGGTGCACTCACAACAGTTCACGAAGCTAAGTACTATTACTATTAGTATTGCATGTGCGAGGAAAAGAAAAGCCTCAGATAGTTTAGTTACCTACACTGATTCCATAATGATTTGTGTCTAGTAAGTGTATAATCAGAGATTTAAACAAGAGACTAATTTATTGCAAAGCTCACACTTCCCTCCTAAGCTGAGTGACCTCTTACCTTGACTTTTGCCATGATGGTAGCCCTAAATATTTCCTTAGACCTCTGAGCTCTGATGCAGTGTTTTTCTAGTGTAGGGGAAAGCAATAAATATAACTAAAGGCTGCTAGGTTCCTTTTACACTAACTTCACTCTGCACTTCAAGGTGCTAGTTCTATAGCTGCCCTCTATAACTACAACAGGTTAAATACAATACATATAAAGAACAGTGTAGCCTAAACATTAACAAAACTGAGTATCTTGGAGAGGAAAAAAAACTTCCTGTGTTAATTTTCATCCTGTGTTCAGCAATGTCAACATGCTTTAACACAAATATTCTCAGAATCAGCATTTGTACTATAGAGTCAGTATTTGAGACAGTGACATTAATTCTTCCAGTATCTTTACAATAGAGCAATGATGATAATTATCTAATACCATAGTTTTAAGATATTATTTATGTTTTCTTATATTTATTGGAAACAACGGGTATACTTCGATGACAAGAGGGAAAACTTTTATCTCTACCCTAAACAGGGTGAGGGAGATATATACAAAATATCTCCTAACCTGGAACAAACCATGTGATTAAACCTAGAGTCATACCTACATAAAAGCATTTTTTTTGGTATTTTAGTTTAGTTTTGCTTTTGCTAAATTTCTCATCCAACTGTAGCGTCTAGGCCTTCATTCCTTGATTTGCATTTGTATGATCAAGATTAAATTCAGCAGATGGTTTTGCTAATACTAAAGCAAAATATAAAGTCACTTATTTTTTTGCTCCCAACTTCTTTTTCATTTGGCTGGAATAAGATAATATGACAGAATTTTACATTGTGGCAAACAGGTCATGTTGGGGTGAATCTTTGCTTTGATGGTTAGTACTTCCTTTCAATTTGATCCCATTCACAACTATCTTTCAGCCACTTTTATCTGCTTTACCAACCTGATGTTATTCCACTATTCACTGTAACTGAGAATTGTAAGAATGTCTTACTAAGAAATTGTCACCTATACATTGGTTCATCATATCAGAATAAGCTGATAAATGAACTATCTTGTCTACATAATATACGTGCAAATTAGAAAGAAATACTAACAGCATAAAGATTGTCTCAAAAACCACCTCCCATTTATATGGTGATGATGAGTTAATAAGTTCTTACTGATTAAAGAAACTTCAAAAATATCTTTTCCATATTTATTCACTCATCTGTTCCTTAAACATTATTGAGTGTTTTCTATTTAATATTCTCATACATGCTGCCAAAAATTGTGCGGTCTGAATTTCTTTAACTGTGCAATAGAGAAAAGCATTAAAAGGATACTCTGAACCTCTATATAGGCACGTGTACTGAGAATGGAACAAAGAATCTTCAAATTCACCACTGAGCTAAACATGAAAAACACATATTTAATTTCCAACCTCCCATTTAAGTGTCCTAAAAACTACATACTATATTTAATATAATTTTAGCAGCAAAATGTGAAGTACGAGATGTATTTTATTTATATAATATGACCCTCTCCAAATAGCTTCTTCTAAAAATTCACACATTTTCAAGACTTCCTGTCATAGATACATTTTCCAAATAAAAATCTTATTTTTATATCTCATACCTAAAAGTTATAGTACTATAAGTAACTCGGAAGACTTCTGAATATTAAAATTAATAGCATAATAAATGCTAACATGAAATAGTTACAATTCTGAAAATGCCTTCAAGAATTATTTTTTCCTACATATGATGCAGTGAAAAGTACTCAAGATTTAGGGCCAGAAAAAACTGAAGAGTAATCCTGTCCTTATTCCTGCCACTTAGGAATGGCATGACTTTGGACAGGTTCCGTAATTCCTCTCAGCTTTGGTTCCCTCATTTCTTTTGTATTTTTCCTTACTTTATCAAGTCTGTAATAAATTATCCCCATTTAAAGTGCACTCATTTGATGTAATCCGACAGTTCGACATGGCAATAAGACCTTCACTAGAATCATACAGAGCATTTTCATCACTAACAAAGGTTACTCATACCCCTGGTCATCTATTTCTTTTTATTCCTCTGTAACAGCCATTCATCTACACTTTGTCATCATAGATTAGTTCGTATTTCCTATAAAGGAGATCTGTTATCTTGAGTTCTTTCACTCATATTGAGTGTGTGGCAGTAGTTCTGGTTTTCTATTTTTTCCTTGTTATTGCCGAGTAGTATTCCATTGCATGGATAGACTTTATTTTGTTTATCTATTTACCTGTTGATGGAATGATTTTGTTCCCCCCACTAACCCCGGGTTCTGGCTACAATGAATAGAGTTGCTACATAAATACATGTACAAGTTTTCGTTTGAACATGTTTTTATTTCACTTGGGTAAATAACTGAGATGGAAATAGCTGGTGGCCTATACTTAACATTTTCAATGATCTTGCAGAGTTTTAAGCATTACTAGAAATAATGAATGGAAATGAGCTCATATGGTGCCTGACATTCTTTAGAAACTGGTCATGTCAAAGGTGGAATTCTAGTCATGAGTGTTCTTTAAAAAAGTTCTCAAAAATTTCGGACCAAATATGCTGTAATACAACAAGTCACCAGATTAACTAGCTTTCGGCAATGAATCAGCTTTTTCCTTCAAAACTTTATGATTTGGATGACATGTGCTTCGAAGTTTGTGTTTTCTACATTTTCTGGGTAAATGCCTTGATTTTAATTCTGGTTCAAAACACTTGCTCGTGCATAATTGTGTTCGGATTCTTCTGTAACATTATGTCACTCCCATTATGAGTTAAAATGACTCTGGCTGGAGCAGCTGTGATCAGTTCTGAATTCTCTATGCTGAACTCGTCTGTTGCTCTTCAGAACTTAAAATTCAGGCCAGTAAAATATAGTGTTATTCATACCTATCAAAAAGGTATTTTATTAGGTAAAGGTGTTGCCTTTCTCCCACAGGCAGTAATGCCAACCTCTGATTTTCTTTTGTAAGAGGATCAGGATAAAATTAATCGGTTTTGTTAAAATCAAAAGAGAAAAAAAATCGCTTACCTTTCTCTGTTATCTTAGTTCATTTTATTCAAAGAGAATAAAAATGGTAATCAGGCAGGATTGCCTATCAGCGCAATTGTGACCACGTCTCAGAAACATTTTTAGTTTAATGGTTGGTGTCAGCTTTTAATTTTTCTCAGGCAAATAAAGGTATTAATACCTTTTATTTCAGTCATACATGATTAATTTTAGCTCATAGTTAGTACTAATATATCTAAAGTTGTATTTATTCCTCTATCAATCCTAGGTTTTAGAATCTGAGACATAGCAAAATGGGAGATGGGCATCTATGTGGGTGAAAATGGAATTATTGTTACCAAGTACCTATCAATTAAATTCAATCTGGGCCAGGTGAGATGGCTCACGCTTGTAATCCTAGCACTTTGGTAGGTTGAGGCGGGAGGATTACCTGAGGTCAGGGGTTTGAGATCAGCCTAGTCAACATGTCAAAACCCTGCCTCTATTAAAAAATATAAAAATTAGCTGGGCATGGTGGTGCACGCCTGTAGTCCCAGCTACTCGGGAGACTGAGACAGGAGGATCGCTTGAACCCAGGAGGCGGAGGTTGCAGTGAGCCAATACTGCACCACTGCACACTCCAGCCTCGGTGACAGAGTGAGACTCTGTTAAAAAAAAAAAAAAAAATGATTAGCTGGCACACAGATTCTGGTAGACAAGAATGTCTAAGTTCACACCCAGAATCCTCACCACCTACAGCATTCTCAGAGCCAAGTGTCTCCTACATGTTGATGTCCTTTCAAAAGTCACCATGTCCCCACTGAACACTTCCTTCTCCGTTCTAAATTAGCCCTATCACCAGCTGCTCTCACAATACTATTTTATTTTTCTTCAGAGACTTTATAACCTTCTAACATTATTTGTTCATTCATTTAGTGTCTCTATCCTCTAGGAGAACACAGGCATTGTTTGTAGCTGTTGTTTTAAAATGCATCCAGGATTTCATTTTTATTCAGTATTGTAAGACCAACAGATCAAGAGAGAACAGTCACTGAAAAGACTGTTAGTCAGCGTTCCCAAGAGAAGAAGACGTGCCAAGGTGCACAGGGCTGCACAGGGAGGCACCAGGGCCGGGTCAGAAGGCAGAAGGAGCAAGAAATGTGGGAAAAAGGTTTTATTGTGGTTTTCTTGGGAAGAAATGGGCCAAGCAGGGTAAGCTGCTGAGCAGATTCAGAGTTAGACAGTTTGAATAATTTAGACAGGCTCTGTGCTGTAAGGGTGCTCTCTACCTGTCTATTATCGAATGCTGGGGTAATCCAGGGCAGGAGGATAGTGTTTGAGACTGCAGGAGCCTAAATAAAGGAGGCAGGTTGGGCTATGGACTCAGAATTTTCTGGTTTGCATATCAAAGATGAGCTTACAGGCAAGTTGTTTGTTATCTCTACAAATTAGTTAATCCCGAAGGGCACCATCCATTTGTTTCATGAGGCCTCTGGATGTCAAAGAATTACAAAATATAGAAAATAAAAATCACGATTAATACAGGTGTATTCCTACTGCTTAAACGATCCCTGGAAAATATCAACAAATATTTGCTGAATGAATTAATTCACAACATTGTCAAACTTCATGCATTTAATATAACCATTTATATTATTTTAGTGATTTATTTTAAATTTCACCAAAAGGGCACCATAAATCTCCATTTTTCTGACAGATTCCTAAGAAAGGGAAAGTAAGGATTAATGCCTTTCTAGCTATTTGAGTCTTGTCCAATATACTATTTGCTTTTTACTTTTATTTTAAGTTCAGGGGTACATGTGCAGGTTTGTTACATACATTAGCTTGTGTCATGGCAATTTGTTGAACAGATTATTTCATTACCCAGGTATTAAGCTTAGTACCCATTAGTTATTTTTCCTGATCCTCTTTCTCCTCCCACCCTCCACCCTCCAGTAGGCCCCAGTGTGTGTTGTCCCCTCTATGTGTCCATGTGTTCTCATCATTCGGCTCCCACTTATAAGTGCGTATACCATATTTTTAAAAAGATTGCTTCCTCTACATTGCTTTAGACACACAAAACAAAATATATTTCTCTATATATGTTAATTTCTAATCATGTGGAATAAATTGAAGTCATATGTGGATTCTAGATCATTGAAAAAAAGAGGTTCTGTGGATTTCCCACTTCCTTAGACCTCTCCCAGGCCTCCAAAATGTGTTCCTTTTACAGAAACATATTAAGAGTTCCCTTGGACAATAGTAGGCTAGTATCTTTCAGAACAATCTTTCCACTGTGAAAATCTAGACAAATATATTTTTAATTAACTTGAAGATATAAGAAAGCTACCGAGGCAATGAGAATTTGTAGGGCAAATTTGTAGGGAATTTTCTTCCGGAAAAAGAGCAGAGCAAGGAAGGTGAAACTGATGTATTATCACCACACTTCCTCTCCAGGTAATTGCTAAGTGTAAAGGTGGCAGGTAAGAAGCTTTAAGGTTAAGCAAAACTTTTGCTAGACTCATACAGCCATGGAACAAGGATGAGAGATTAGAGACCAAAAATAAGAAAAGGTTTTTACATTTTTTGTTGCCCATAGAAGCTTTATTTACTATGATCCTAATCACTAAAACTATGATTTGATCAAAATTCTAGAATAACTTGTATGCTGAAGCCTAGATACCTACCAGAAGAAAAATGGAAACATATTGGAAGAAAATAATATACAGAGATTCAACTTGTCTCTACATTTTAAATAAACAGTCTCAATTCCAGGCAGGGAGGGGCCAAGGTGGTCGACTAGAAGCAGGTGCAGTCAGAGGCTCCCACCGAGAACAAAAACAGCGAGTGAATCCTGCCCTGGCAACTAAGGTATTCAGGTTCTTTCCTTAAGACTGACTAGGAAGTTGGTGTCACCCACGGAGAGTGAGTAAAAGTAGGGCGAAGCAACCGTTCACCTGGTAGCCACACGGGGAAAGGGGAGCTCCTACCTCAGCAAAGGGAGGCGGTGAGTGATTGTGCTAATCCACTTGGAAAGCCATGCTTTATCCACAGATCTGTGCAACCTGTGGACAAGGAGATCCCTTCGTGAGCCCACGCCACCAGGGTGTTGAGTCCCTAGCACAGTGCTGTGCAGAATCTCAGAGGACCCTCAGCTGGAGACTGCCTAAGACTACCAAATTCCTGGGGGGAGGGACAGCTGCCATCCCTTTGGCTGCCTACTGCCTAAGACAACTGAACTCCCGGAGGAAGGGGTGGCCACCATCACTGCGGTTCCAGTCTGCTGTTTTCCCCTGCTGGTGCCGGAGGAAACTGGGTGGTTTGGACCCAGAAGAAATTCCTCACAGTGCAGCACAGAGACTGTGGCAGATGGTGGCCAGACTCCCTCTTTAGGCTGGCCCGGCCCCATCCCTCCTCACTGGGTGGGGCTTCCCTGAAGGAATTTCACCAACTCCAGCCAGGGGGTTATGGACAGAACTCTGTTCTCCCTGGGATGAAACCCCTGGGGGAGGGATGACCACGGTCTGTGCGGATCAGTGGACTTAGTCTTTTCCCCTGCTGGCTCTGAGGAATCCCAGCAGTCCAGATGAATGTGATTTCCGAGTGCAGTGCACCCCCTCCACCAAGAGGCAGCCAGAGTGCTTCATTAAGCTGGTCCCTGATCCCGTGCCTCCTAACTGGACAAAACCCCCAAACACGGGTCACCAAACACCTTATACGGGAGCGTTCCCACTGGCATCAGGTCAGTGTCCCTCTGGGATGGACCTTCCAGAGGAAGGAGGCGGCAACCGTCTTTGCTGTTTTGCAGCCTCCACTAGTGATGCCTCCAGGGGTGGGAGGGACCCAGGAAAACAGGGTCTGGAGTGGACCCCCAGC
Source organism: Chlorocebus sabaeus (assembly GCF_047675955.1). Lineage (NCBI taxonomy): Eukaryota > Metazoa > Chordata > Mammalia > Primates > Cercopithecidae > Chlorocebus > Chlorocebus sabaeus. The sequence continues at coordinate 58,012,083 of NC_132908.1, read as the reverse complement.
GAACTGCAGCAGCCCTACGGAAGAGGAGCCTGACTGTTAAAAGAAAAACAAACAAACAGAACGCAACAACAGCATCAAAAAAGTTCCCACAAAAAAACCCATCCAAAGGTCAGTAGCCTCAAAGATTGAAGATAGATTAAACTCTGCATTCAGAAATTGTGGTACATATACACCATATACAAAAAGGAATGAGATCATGACCTTTGCAGGGACATGGATGGAGCTGGAAGCCATTATCCTAAGCAAACTAATGCAGGAACAGAAAACCAAACACTCCATGTTTTCACTTAGAAGTGAGAGTTGAACAATGAGAACACATGGAGGGAAACACAGGGAGGGGAACAACACTCACTGGGGCCGCAGGTGGGATGGGGAAAGGGAGAATATCAGGAAAAATGGCTAATGCATGCTGGACTTAATAGCAGGTGATGAGTTGATAGGTGTAGCAACCCACCATGGCCCGTGTTTACCTGTGTGACAAACCTGCACATCCTGCACATGTAACTTGGAACTTAAAATTAAATTAAAATGATCACCAACCATATTAAAATATATTACCACATTCTGGAGAAAAAATAGACAATAAGAATGAAACCACAGTTGATCAAGATAATAAAATTAAAATACTTTTAATGAATACACTAAAAAAAAAACCAAAAAAATGAAAAATCCAAAAAATTTTAAAATCCAAAATAAATGTCCATGGAACAAAAATTAAAATGACTTAAATAATTTGAAAACATACAGGTAATCCTGCAGAGAAAATTAGTGATGTTTATAAATGCCGGAAAAACACCAAACTCAGGCATAAAATGAGAATGAATAGTGGAAAATTGGGGAAAGGGCATAAGAGATAGTGGTTAACGGGTTTCCAAAACCGATAAAAGATATTCACATCTATATTAAAGTACTCTTACTAATTCTAAGACATCTGAGTGCACCCCGAGATTATAGGATCTTTAGGAAAATAAAAGACAATGAGAAAATCATAAGGTAACCTTCAAAGAACAACAGTAAAATGGATTTTTTCTTCTCATTCAAGATAAAGGGAATTAGACAGCAATGTAGTTAATATCTTCAAATGTCTAACAAACTGATATCGATTTCTAAAACAAAAATACAGGTATTTGTGTACATATATGTGCACATGATGTTTGTATGTATAAAGTATGTAAGTATACATGTACCTCTCTGTAAAGTAATATTGTATTGTACATAAAATACATAATATAGTACTTTAAACAACACTGTTAAAGAGAAGAGAAAATAATGAAGAGGATCATAAGAAGGACTTTAGTGATAATTTTTTTACTTTTAATTGCATTTTTTGCCTAAATGGCTACGTCAGATTTGTGATAATCCTCTCAAATCCACACTTCTCACTTTTACAATTTTCTACAGATATATTTAAATAAAAGTTTTATTTTAAAAACCGTGTATCAGGGCTGGATGTGGTGACTCCTGCCTGTAATCCCAGCACTTTGGGAAGCTGAGGCAGGCAGATGGCTTGAGTTCAGGAGTTCAAGAACAGCCTGAGCAGCATGAAAAAACACTATCTCTACAAAAACAAAAAACAAAATCTGTATCTATATAGAGAGATATAAATTGATAGAGATAGATAGATATACCTACGGATATAATTAAACAGGCATGGTGGCATGCACCTGTAGTCCCAGCTATACAGGAAGTTGAGGTGGGAGGATTACTTGAACTCAGGAGGTTGAAGTTGCAGTGAGCCAAGGTCATGCCACTGCATTCCAGCCTGGGCAACACAGTGAGACCCCTTCTCAAAACAAAGAAAAGTATATCACAACTGTCATCTTCTTTTTCCAATCTTTGTGTTCCTCCCTTCCCACAAGCTTAGATTTGATGCGACTTTCTCTCATTTACATCACTCTTATGCATGCCAACATTTTTATTGGTAAAGTGTATCGTTTTGATACCTATAAATGTAAATACATGCACCGTATCGTATAAACATGTGTCACAGAGAATTTAGAGGCTCTGGGAAGACTCAGGGGAAAAAAGCCAAGGCAAGCTTAAAGATAAATTTTAGGATTAAAAAAGGGAGCTACAAGAAGTAGCGGGTGGAGATGGCAGTAGAAAGATGACCAGAAAAAATGGAAACCCAGTAATGTGTGTGTGTGTGTGTGTGTGTGTGTGTGTGTGTGCGCGTGCATTTCTTAATGGAGAGGGTTGTGCATGTAATCTTTGGATCTTCAAGAGCCTTCACTGGGCTCTTAACTTGAAGCCACATGCAGTGGCATCTATAGGAATGTTCTGAAGGTGGGAATTAGAATTGCCCCACCACTCTCCCAGGGAATTCACACAAGCTGAGCTCAGTAAAGCAACCAGGGGTATGGTTGAAGCTCTGAAAACACCTTTATTTGAGATATCCTTCATCAGCAATCTCTCTGAAAGGTTGACTCATTTCACATATCCAAAAGCTTTGTGCCCTGAATAAAGCAAGAGGAGTTGTGCGGCTTTCTGACATTGTATACTGAGGTAGTGTCGGTTGCTCTTAGTCAATGACTGGTGGATAACGAAAATGTTATTGACACCCAGGTCCCTTTCTTCCAGTTGGGATAATTCTGAGATACAATTTATCCTTCAGAACTTCCCTGAAGGATCCAGTTGGGACTGGGACTGCCTGAATTGAATCTCTTCTTGGCTTTATTCCTTTCCCTGTCCTGTTTTACTTATATCTTTACTGGTTTTTCTAGGGAGCATTTTCTTCCCCTTTTTTATTTTTTTTGAGTCAGAGTTTTGCTCTTGTTGCCCAGGCTGGAGTGCAATGGCACGATCTCAGCTGACTGCAACCTCTGCCTCCCAGGTTCAAGCTATTTTCCTGCCTCAGCCTCCCGAGTAGCTGGGATTACAAGCATGTGCCACCACACTCAGCTAATTTTTGTATTTTTAATAGAGATCGGGCTTCTCCACGTTGGTCAGGCTGGTCTCGAACTCCCAACCTCAGGTCATCCGCCCGTCTCAGCCTCCCAAAGTGCTGAGATTACAGACGTAATCCACCGCATCCGGCCAGGGGCATTTTCTTAACACGTCCTTTGAACACTAATTCTCATCTCAGTGTCTTCTTCTAGGAAACCCTACCGAAGACCTATGGGAAGAATATTCACTAAAAAGAAAAATGCAATTTTTCCAAGTAGCAATTTTGAAGTAACAAATAAAGTGTTTTTTTGTTTGTTTGTTTTTGTTTTTTAAGTCTCTTCCCTTTTCCTTCACTATCTCCATTTTTTAGGGTTTGAATTTGGAATATTACTGCCAAATGAGTCAGAAGAGAGGGTAACATGAGTTTATTGGGGCAGATATCATTTCAAAAAGGAAAAAAAATGAGAGTAAATCATATAAGTCTGTGTAATAAAAACTGAATATATATAATATAATGTTATATAAAATACTTGTAAAAATACAATTGGGGCAGCTGCAGGATGCACATTGAGCAGCAAAAGTAAATTGCAAAACAAAGGCTAACCACAGCACTGCTTTTCTATATGAATAAAAACAAATAAATTACATCTCTCAACCTAAGTACCCTATTGGCGTGTATCTCCTTTTCAGCCCTACATCAAAGAAGCTTCTAGATTCCTGATGATAAAAACCTGATTCAAATCAGCTCAAAGAAAATCAAATCATTGACACATAAACAATTTTAAATATAGTTGAATCCAGGGTCACCTGTTGCAAAATCCAGAGTCTCTGTCTACATATTTCTGTTTTGAATTGATTTCTGACATGAACTTAAGTTATTTCTGTCAGGACACTACCCCTTTTCCCTTTATCTGGAAAGGGCACCATTTTTAGATTCTGGAAATTACCACTATCCATGTGGTTTGAGTAAGGTTGAGCTCAAACTCCAGAATCAAGAATGGACACCTAATCTGAATATGGTAAATCTATATGTTATTTCAAGCCTTCACCCACAGTGATTGGTTCTGGAATAAAAATGTTTTCTAAGGCAAGGCTATGAGATTCAATTTTGAGGCCCATCTTGAAAATGCTAAGAAGATACATGTTCTTTCTTTGAGGGATGCTGAGAAAATGGGATAAAAAGTGTAAAACCGATGACAGTGATTTTGCCACCAAGGAGAAAGGGAGAGTTGCTTGCCAATAGATCCAACACAAAGAAAAGCAGAGTTAAGAGATGAACAGTACAACATTGTGTTCCTATATCATGTTCTGATCCACTTGCAAGCATTATCCCTCTACGTTTGAAATAGTACCACCTGTATCACTTGCAACTGGTATAAATTCATTCTGCAGATACTGTGTTCCGCTGGCAGGTTTTGACTTATCTAGTTCTCGGAGCTTGCAATTCCTGAAATAAAGACCTCTTTCACAGTATCTCTGTAATAAATGTGGTGGAACACCATGAGTGGTCCATCACGTGCCTATCTCTGACACAATCATTGTTGACAGAGAATAAAATATTCTAATTCGTCAATGAGTAAATGACTTCAGTGTCTGGGTAGGACAAAAATTGAAAAAAGGTAATGAAACAAGGACCTTTTGGACAGAGATAATATATGAGTGAAAGGATGGTGAAAAGGAATGAGGTAGGGGTGATATCCCAAAGTAAAAATGATGATTTTTGTACCAGCCCAAAGAGGCAAGAATGCTAGTTAGAAATAATGATAAACGTCTTACCATTCGGAACTCAAAATGTATGTAAAATATTGATAAGAATGTTTACTCTTCCTAACCCCTACACTATTTTGAGAGCAAAATGAAAGTAAAACTTAGTAGACAACTGCAGTTGGCAAAAAAATTTAATGGGATTAATAATTGAGGACTTAGTTGTAGTTTAATTCTGTATATTTACTTTCATAGTCGTGGCATTTTTTTCTATATACCTTTCACAATTATTAAATAGGTTATTAAGTCATAGTACAAAACAACATCTGTTTTGGGATGTTGGCAAAAGAACACATGATTTTCTTTAGATACCCTTCTATAAGTCATTTTTGTCATTTTCTACTGGAAATTATTGCTTATAAAATCATATGGCCAGTCTTTTATCTGAGATATATAGCATATAAATACATAACACATTATATGTACATATATACACACACACATATATGAAAATAAACATTTAAAATCAGTATTAGCATTTTTGTCTATAGCTGTTGAGAGTTATTCATTAACATATACAATTTGGGGGTATTAATTACACAGAGATATTGAAATATTATGCTTGGCTCTCCTTGCCCCTAGCACACTGTAGACATTCCATAAATATTTGTGGAATGTTAAATGAATGAAACCTAGAATTACTATGATCGTGGCTTTCAGTAAAAGATATGGTCAATTTGCATAGGCCATTTTTTCCAGAAAGTTAGGTGACCGTCTCAACTGAACTCTTTATTTCTAAGTGCAAAATATCTCTAAAGGAGATTCAGTACCCATTTAGAAATGCATAACCACCTCTTTTGAACTCTGTCACTTGAAATTGCTTCACTCTTCTCAACACTTACAGTCCTTCTCCAATCTCATTTTAAATTCAGTGACAGAGAAATAAAATAGGGTTTAACATTCTTGCAGAGCTAAGCTTTTGTGTCTACTGTAAGGCTCTGATTTCTTTCTTCCTTTCTTCCTTCTTTTCTTTCTTATTTTAATTTATTTGGTTGGGTGTTTTTCGTTTCGTTTTGTTTTCGGCAGCACTAGGCTTTTATCCATTGCATGCCTGCACAAGGTTTTGCTGCCTTTCATTCAAGCATATAAATTAGCCATGAGCCTTTGGATGAGGATACAAGGAAACAATGGCACTGCACTGTAATCTCAGCACAAAAGATGCAGAAGCTGATTGTGCTTTCATGTGTCTAATCCCCGTCTTCCCCACAACTGCTTAAGTGGTATTAAGAAAAGAACTGTGACTTCCATTTTCTCAACTCCCAATGTGACCTATTCATTTCCTCTGTCACGGTATTTACTGTGGTTAATATGATTGGCATTGTTACATGTCTGTTTCTCCACTATCCTATGAGGTCCTCCAGAAATGTTAGTCACCACATTATCCAGCAAACCATAGGTATTTAATAAGTGGTGTTTCAGGATAAAGGACCACACAATATTATGTATAAAAATCTTAGACAAAGCACAAAACTGCTGAAAACTGTGAAAATGGTTAATTTGAAACAGCTTCCAAGGTTTGACTCTGATTAAGAGTGGCACCCATCTATGAGAATTTGTTCCCCCTCAGTATCTCTAATTTTTAAGAGCTAGTGGAGGAAAAAAACGCAATTCAGTATTGGGGCGGGCAGGTAAGACAGGTTCTTTGTTGTTAAGTTTTTTTTGTCAACAGACTGTTGTAATAAGAAAAGTATTTTATTAATTTTTGTCCAGTGTAATACCAGAGTGATAGTTTAGATAATGGCCGACTTATATCAGCAGACATAAATTTTCTGCCAAAAAAGAAATAATTCCTTTCTTTCTTCTCAGGTTATGTGACTCCCCCAATTCTGATTGGGATAATATATGTTTTTTAAACCTCCTTTTCCATGCCTTTATTGGAGTGCACTTCAACTCCATGCTCAGGTTGATGTAGCCTGAGGTCATACCTATAATTTTAACAACTGTACCTCTACTTCTGAATTTTGGAGTCTTACAATTAAAATAATAATAATAATAATAATAATAATAATAATATAACGGTTTTGAGTTCAAAGAGAAAAGTAAGCATTTAAAAATGATTATTATTTATTTACTTTCTTAAACTGAGAAGAGTTTTTCTACATGCATTACATAATTTGCACATGTCCATTAAAGAAAAAAATTTTTAAAAATTAATAAGAAAAGCCACCAACAAAAGAAACACTGTTAATATTTTGGTATAAGTATTGCTATACATTTTTTTCTGTATAAAGATATCAATAGGAAATATTCTTGTTTACTCAACAGATGGAACAAATAGAGAAATTAGAGGATATGATTTTGTATTTAGGGGAATGTAAGCAGGAAGGAAGAACATTTGAGAGCCAGATTTGGAAAAATGATTTAGGAAAAAAAATGTGCATATCTGTGCAATAGCTAGCCTAGAACGGCAACTGAAGACATTTCATCTATGAACGTGTCTTTTTCGAAAGGAACAATTAGCATTGTACAGCAAAGGTTATATAGATAAGGATCAGGAACTAGTAGGGTTGTTATAAACATGTTTAGATGGTTCGTTATCTAAGGACCCTTGGAAATGGGTCAAACACGAGTTACAGCAGGGCTAGGTTCACTTGGAGGAAGGGGTGTCTGTTATCTAATTTGCACTAAGCATGTACTCACTGTGCTGTTTCCAGGTGGGGTAAGGAAGGGCAACTTTCACTAATTCTGGTGAGCCAATTGTGGTCCCAGGAACTGGGAAATGCCAATTATGTGTCAAAGAGGTTAATCGCAGACTGGGGAAAACAAAATGGTAAAGATTGACAACGGGAGGGCTGGAGAATGAAGAATGTAAACAGAGCAGAGTGGTTTGGATAGAAGCCAGCAATACTTGCTATCTTCCTCATAAGAAAGCCTTTGCCTGTCATGCCAGCCCAAGGTATAGGCCAAAAAGAAGGTTCAATGCTGGTTATCCGCTCCCATTCCCACTTGCTCTTTGTTCACGTGTTTTTAAAAAACTAGTTACTATTTTGAAAATGTATGCTATTTTTTTTTTGATGTATGCCTTAAATTTTAAACATTACATTATTCAAATTTTATTTTTCTGCCAGTTTATATTTTATATAATGATTACTTGATAGACTAAGGGCAATGTAGATGGTGTTATTTAAATATTATATTTTGTAAATTCTGTGACAAGAGAACAAAATTAGACAATTACCTCTTTAAATGACTTTTTTTCTATCACAGCCTTAATTAATGAAATGATTGATATGAATTGGGCTTTTAAGGTATGGAAAGCCAATAAAGTATTTATAACACCATTTTCCACCTCTATTTTAAAGCCAGTTGGTATAAAATTCGCAGCGACACGTTACCTTCAACACATTGCCTTCTTCTTTAATTACCTTGCTCGTTGGTTCCCCTCTTAAACAGTGAAATAAATCCAAATTTCAAAGTTCAGTCTTCAAGTGATCAGTTATCAGGACTTTATCATTGGTTCCCAAATTTCAAAAGCTAATTAACTGACTAACCAGTTCAGAAATTATGCACAGGACTTTATTAAACTAGATCTTACTTGCACTTTTCTTGCAATATCATGACTTTCAATAATTCCTGAAAATAACCATAAGAAGTATCACTAAATTCAAATGCAACTGGAACTGTCAGTTCGCGTCTGGGTCTCATGATTTTACCGGGATTACTTGTCATTTGTGAGAGAGAGACAGAGAGAAAAAGAGAGAGAGAGAAAGAGAGAGAGAGAGAGAGAGAAGTGTCATTTTTTTCCATTGATCATTACATCTTCATGTTGAACCCCATTTATTCAGAAGATATTTAGTAGAAGTTTACCATGTTTGAGTAGACATGGTGGATTGAAATATGAATAATCTCACAGGTAGCAACTTGAGAAAAGAGACAATTTCTCTAGTACAAAAATTTAAAAAATGTTCAACATTCAAATGTCCAACTTCACATTCTGCCCAAAATTATAGTAAACCATTAAAAAAGAAGTATTAACAATGTGTTCTGGGAGAAAAATTCCATTGTTTACAACTGAAAAATCTTCCTAAGGGAGCTGTCATTCTACCTGGATCTCAAAATACTTACAAAATTCTGATAAAACCAAACAGAAACGATAGCGAGGGTGAAAATAGCATAAGCAAAGGCATAAAGATGGAAATGCATAGATTCAGACAAAATGATTGAAAAGATAAATTGTAGAAGACTCTGTAGTTAAGCATTCATTCTTTAAAGTCTTTTTTTAACCTAATCAAGTGTGATAACCCAAATGTTACATTGTTATTATGTAAAATTTTGGTTACTTTGTAATTAGAGAATAGATTCACAAGAATTAGCACTGTCTCTTTTCTGGGAGTTGGATGAAAACAATGCTTATTTTGGTTGTTGTTTTAACAATTGGAGAATGAGTATACACCATTGTTTTGATGGAGGTGGTTGAAAAGTAGAAAGTCCGGACTCTCATTACATAGTGGTGGACATCATCATGACCTCCTCAGAAACGCTTTCATCACTCTCCCGATTAGTAACAATGTGCCTGTTTTTATGTCTGTCAGCCTCAAAAAGAACCTGATCAAACTAAGGGTGTAATATTTCTGCTTGGCAATGATATGCTCACAAAGCTGATGTGAACAAATCATGGCAAATGAAATGAGACCTAGGGTGTTCTGCAGTATTCTGGAAGAGTTCTTGCTCCGCTGAGGGAAAGTCTCAAGAAGCTGTCTTTCCTCAACTGTCAGACCTTCACAAGGGATGCTGTAGGCTCAGCTGCCACCACCCATCATACTTTCTTCACTCAGGACACAGCTGGCAACACTTTAGACATCATCAAAGTTTTAGATTTCGAAGAAGAGAAAACAAAATGTGATTCTGAAAATGAAAGTGAGCTGTTAAGTAAACCTACTTAAACTTGCCTTACCTTAGGACTTCAAGCCATGTGAACAGTTTTTCAGAGGGAAGAATCTCTGATTGAAATAGCCAACTAGAGTTTAGCTTTTCTGAGCCTTACAGGTGAAACTATTCTTACTGAAACACCACAAGAATGACAATGACAATGTCGCTTAAAATTTAAAACAAGACCACAATACATTCTGAATATTTTTAAAAAATGAAAGGATCCATGAATGTCAAGGTACTTATTAACTACTGAAAGGATGAGATAAAAAATGCAGTTTGTTGTATTTGCCAGAGCCAGGTGGTTGATGGCTTCCTTTTTATATGCAGTGTGTTAACAGTTTGCCATTTCTTTCTTCACGTATTTTTCTTCAAAGAATTAAAATATTTTAGGCTTAGGCTGAGCCTGGTAGTTCACACCTATAATTTCACATGTTAGGAGGCTGAGGTGGGAGCGTCACTTGAGGCCAGGAGTTCAAGACCAACTTAAACAACATAGTGAGGCGCTCCCTCTATACAAGAAAAATTAAAATAACAAAAATTAGCCCGGTGTAGTGATACACATCTGTAGTCCTAGCTACTCATGAGGCTGAGATGGGAGGAATGCTTGATCACAGGTATTCAGTGCTGCAGTGAGCTTGAGCACAGGGTCTCAAGGCTGCAGTGAGCTATGATCAACATTGAACTCCAGCTTGGGTGACAGAGCAAGAACCTCTCTCTCTCAAGAAATATATTTATATATTATATATATATGTGTTACATTATATCTATGAAATTATATATTTGTTATATAATTATTTGTTTTTAAAATCTATGTAATGGATGAAGACTATGAGTTTGTATTATTCTGTGCTGGTGAATATTGTAGTCATGAGCCACGTGTGGCTATTGAGTACATGAAATGTGACGAGTCCAAAGTGAGATAAATTGTATGAGTAAAATGCACGTCAGATTTCAAAGACTTAGTACAAAAAATGTGACACATCTTAGTAGTTTTACATTGATGGAGATGGTTGAAAAGTCAAAATGTCAAAATTATAACTTTTTAACACTGGATCAATAAAGTATTTTATTAAAGGTAATTTTACTTGTTTCTTTTTATTAAGAAAATAAAAAGTGTGACTATTTGAAAATTTGAAAGCACGTATGTAACTTGCATAATATTTCTTCTGGTTATCTCTGTTACATTTTTTTTTAATTTGAAATGCTTCAGAATTAAAACATTGAAAATAAAATTAAAACTCTGTTTTATACTTAGAATTTTCTTCCATATGAAAAAGACGTTATTATAAATGTGAATACAGAAAAATTCAAATTGAATTTCATCCAACTTTACTTCCCGAAGCAGTAGAATAGCTATGTTCTGGAGATGTGGAATGATAAGTAACAAATTTTCAATTTTATATATAAATAGCTTCAAAGAGATAGAGTGACATAGAAATAGAAATAGTGGCTATAAGAGATCATCTATTTTCCACGTTCTTGTAATAAGAAACTGCTCATTAATTGGATTTTTAATTACTTTAATTAAGAGGTCTCCATGACTTCCCCTGGCCTTCGTGATACTCTCAATACTATTTTGAAGCCTGAAGCCTAAGAACTTTAACTTTAGGGCCATATCACCCATGAGATAATATATAATTCCAGGAAATTACAATGATTATGACAACATAAATAAAGATACCTTTCTATGAAAATCCTTAAAATTTGTGTTTGTTTTAGTTTTTATGATTATTTGTATCACACAATAAAATTTCCTCATTGTACCCTTGAGCTTTCAAATTCTAATTGAAAATTTTAAATTTATATTTAAGTAATAAAATATTCTTTATTAATTAAAAGTGGATATTTACTAAAAACTCTACTTCGATTGTTTAAAAATAATTTTAAAAAGTCTGTAAGTCCATCATACAATGACATAATAGCTAATGTTTTGCAATATTTACCAATGAAAGTATACATATATTTATGTAAATGCAAAATAATAAAGTGGATTTTTATGAGCTTTTCACTAGCATCAGTATAAGATATGCTTTATATGTGAGTAGACCATAATGTACTTAAACATTCCTTTATTTGAAATTGCTGAGACATTCCAGAATATTTTGCATTTCTATAAGTGTGTCCATTGTTTCCTCAACTTTGTTTGTTTTTTATGTATGTTATCTATTTCCTTGAATATTTATCCCTTCACTTCCTGTATCAATTTTTGGATTTCCATACATTGGACTTCACCTTTCTCTGATGCCTCCTGGTTGGCTTAACAATTAACCTCCTGAATTCTTTTTTCAGGTAAATCTGGAATTTCTTCTTGGTTTGGGTCCATTGCTGGTGAGCCTGTGTAATTTTTGGGGGTTGTTAAAGAACCTTGTTTTATCATATTATCAGAGTTGATTTTCTGGGTCCTTCTCATTTGGGTAGGCTCTGTCAGAGGGATGGTCTAAGGCTGAAGGCTGTTGTTCAGATTCTTTTGTCCCACGTGGTGTTCCCTTGATGTAGTACTCTCCCTCTTTTCCTATGGATGTGGTTTCATGGGAATTGAGTTGTAGCGATTGTTGTCTGTCTTCTGGATTTAGCCATCCAGCAGGTCTACCAGGCTCTGGGCCAGTATTGGGGGTTGTCTGTACAGAGTCCTGTGATGTGAACACTCTGTGGGTCTATCAGGCATGGATTCCAGCTCCTGTTTCAGTGGAGGTGGCGGGGGGTGAAATGGACTCTGAGGTTTCTTAGCTTTCGTGGTTTAATGCACTACTTTTGGGCTGGTTGGCCTCCTGCCAGGAGGTGGCGCTTTCCAGAGAGCATCAGCTGTGGTGGTATAGGGAGGAACAGGTGGTGGGCAGGTCCCTAGAATACCCAAGAGTATCTGACCTTTGTCTTCAGTTACCAGGGTGGGTAGGGAAGGACCACTGGGTGGGGGCAGGGCTAGGCATGTCTGAGCTCAGACTGTCCTTGGGTTGGTCTTGCTGTGGCTTCCATGGGGGATGAGGTTGAGATTCTCAGGTAAATGGAGTTATGTTCCTAGGAGGATTATGGCTGACTCTGCTTTGTCATGCATGTTGTCACGGAAGTGGGGGAAAGCCAGTAGTCACAGGCCTCACCCAGCTCCCACACAATCCTAAGGGCTGATGTCACTCCTACCACATTCCCCACAATAGCACTGAGTCTGTTTCCAGGCAGTGGGCAAGCAGGGCTGAGAGTTTGCACCAGGATACCCACCTCCCAGCTGTGAAAGCAAATATGGCTTTCCTTCTTGCCCAGCCTGTGGAGTCTGCACACCAGATTCATGCCCTCCCCCGAGTTCTGACCAGGAGGCTTCTTGATAAGTTCAAATTGTTGCAAAGTTCAGCTGGAGATTTCTTTCTCCCTTTGGGCTTTGCCCAGCATCTCTGGAGCCCTCCCAGAGGACCCCTGTAAGGTCAGGCAGAAACGGGTTGCTAGGGAACCCAGTGAGCTACCAGGGTTTTTCCCGCTGCTTTCTCTACCCTTGTATTTCACTCAGCTCTCTAAATTGACTCAGCTCCTGGTAGGGTCAAAATCTTCTCACATAATCTAGGCCTTCAGTTTCCCCAGTGAGGGTATGTGTTCAAGTGTGGATGATCTCCCTCTCCCACCTTCACAGTGTGGGCATTCACGGTATTTGAGGTGTTCCCTGGTCCTGCAGGAGCAGTATGCTTCCTTCATGAGGTCTGTGACTCCTCTCAGTTTTCCTGATTTATTCCTACAGTTATTCTGAAGCAAAAATTCGTAATGCGAGCCTCCATATGCTGCTATGTTCCAGTCAGAGGTGCAATGTAGTCCTGCTGCCGCCATGATCCCTGTTTCTTCCCCCCAGTGTTATTTGTATCTACCAGAAGAGGGAAAATTACATTTGATTCTAGTTACAACAAACAAGTAGCGATTTAAGCCTACTTAGTTCAGAAAGTACACAAAAAACAGGGTAAACACCTACACATATCGATACTGATGAACCTATGCCAGAATATTAATAGGATTATTGAGCACCTGTTTTCTCACATGAAAAGCACCCGGTAGCTAATCGAAATTTACTAATAATTTATTTAATTGAATTGTAGAAACATAAAATATTAATATAGGGTATGATGAATATGTTAGCGATTGCCTTTTTAAAATGTTTATTGGTTATTTTGAGAGAATATTTAACATATCACCTCTGAATATTTCATCATTCAATGTCTTATTTACTCTGTGTGTGTGTGTGTGTGTGTGTGTGTGTGTGTATGATCATGTAATATGGTCAGTCAAGTAAAATACTGTATGGAGCAATAGAGAAGAAAACATTTCTTGGGTTCACATCTAGGTTCTATCACATGGCTTTGGGACTTAATAAAGCAAAATCTCAGATTCACAGCTGGAAAAGGAGATGCACCTCTAAATTGCCAAATGGTTGTGAAAATTATAGAAAAAAATATAAAGTGTCTACATAAATGTTGCAGATGCTAAGACTAGGTTTTTGTTACTGAAGCACTATTGTTGAACTGTCAGATAAAATTTTACAAGCACATTTCCTTACCAAAGAGTGCAATATTATCCTTGTCTCATATCCCCAAAGGTTGATCCAAATATTGACTTGTTTCTCTTTATTTCAACTCATAAACATCAGATGTATTCTTGACTTTCTTTCTTTTCTTCTCCTACCCCCGTAAGTTTTCTTCTCCTTAAAAGTCTGAGTATTTTTTAAACCGTTTTTCATTAATTGTTTTTTTTACCAATTATGAGAAAGAAACATTTGTGGCTTTATCCTAGAGAAAAGTGATGGACCTTTACTGTTTTCAGAGTTAAGCAATAAAAACTGTGTCTAAAATACCAGACAACCTGTCTCATTATAGTTCTGATATATTGTCATGATAGAAAAACAGAGTGAGGAGTTTTTTTTAAAAAAATTCACTTATGTTTATAAATATGGAAAAACATAATTTATGAGAAAATTCAAGAAACATAAACTACGATAAACTGGTAATCTTTTCTTTTATTAAAACTTAACCGAATCTGAATTTCACATAATTCTGATTTAATTTATTAGATATCATTCAAACGTGCAGACAAGTTACTATTTGGACAAATACATTTTTGGTTTTTTTAGTTGAGAGTAAGAAGTAAGGTATTCACAGTGAAAGAAGTAACAGTATAAGGGCCTAGCGAAAAGAAAGTATGGTCACTCAGGAAAACTAGATGTTTGATAAAATGAGATCATAGAATTCAAGGGAAAACGTGCTGAGAAATAAGGCAGAGACATAGAAAAAAAAAAAAATCAGAGAAGATATTGTAGACATTGTAAGTCACATTAAGAGACTGTCCTAAAGCCAGGACTCTGCAATGTCAAGGGTTCAGAAAGGAGGATGGCATGAAAAGCGCCCACTGTACCAAATTTACCACCCTGAATAGGACATGAAAAAGAAGTGACAGATAAGAAACATGAATAGCAAGACTGGCTGCAATTTCAGTAAAATTCCCATGAAAATACTAACGAATTAGGCTACCAGCTGAGGGATATGAAGAAAGGGAAGAAATTTTAAAAATAATAAAGGCAGTAGGATTGCCCAGAACTGTCACCTAATTCAGTGTTGCCAGCTTCCTTAAGCCAACTTTGATCCTGAAATTTTTGAGTTAAATAATTTGGTCAATTAACTAGGTGGATGGTAGTGCTACCACTGTGATAGCAGCTGACCTACAGATGTAGATGGGGGTGAGGACATTGAGTCCAAAATTCTCAGTTCACACCTGGATAATAGCAGACATAGGACTATAATTCTATCCACTAGTCACCGAAAATAATGCAGAAGTATATAAGCAAGTCCTTGTCTCAGGAAACCTTCTCAGGAAGCGTTTCTAATGCTTCAAAATGTATGTCACAGCTACAAATGAATAGAGATAGTTAGAAAATGCATAATGCATTTGAGTCAGGAATAATTTGGCTATATCACCTTGAATGACCTATTTTTACAACTATCAAAGCATGATATCAGATGCCAACAAAGCACAGTATATAATGATCACCCCGAAAATCAGAAACACACACACGCACACATTTGCACACATTCATACACACTCAAACAGTGGATTTTGGTTCTAATGCCTGCTATATTCTACCAGATAGCAGGTGTTCAATCAAAATTGTTAATGTACTTTCAGCGGATCTCATATCCTTTAAAAGCAGGTAATTAGAATTATACACAGATACTTTGAAACCATGAATAATTCATTCCCTCCACATCAATAAAATAATTATTGAATATTTTTATTCTTCACTTTCTATTTCAATAAAATTGCTCGTGTTGTGGCACAGTCCTAAAACTGAACTTACTAAATATTTCAAATTAAAACGTTGCCTAGAGGATGAGGAAAAGTTCAGTGGACTGAGAAACTTCTAGAAGCTCAATTTGTTTTTCACAAAATACTTCCAGGCTTAAAATATTTTAAAAATGTATATCAATACATATACCATATGTAATGCATTGTCAATCCTAACTAGATATTTTCAATCCTAACTAGATTTTCTTATACAAACAATTCTAAAACATGGTATACATTTATATTCATACGTACACATGTTTTAAAATATCTGTTAGGTTAGTGCAAATGTAATTGCATTTTTTGCCATTGAATGTAATGGGAAAAACCACAATTACATTTGCACCAACTTAATATATAAATTATTTAGAACACAAGAATGTTAAAGAAAATGGTTGTTTGCTATATTTAATATGAGTTGAGATTAGATAATAACATTTTGATAGGTTAAAAACAATCTATCAATGATTGTAAAATATACACTTTAAAGACTTTGCACCTGTTATACAGAAATTTTATTTCATTGGATAATGAAGGGATTTAAATACTATGAAATAAAACATACCAGATGGTTGTTCTCTGAATTTTAAAAATTGAATGCGTTTTGGTTGAATAATGAGACAGACTATACCAACAATGAATCTCAAATCAATTCTATACAAATTATTTTTAAACTTTTTGCAACAATAATACAGCCCAAATTTGACATTTTTCATGAATCTATGGCAATGTTATGCCAATATCCTCATTTATAAGGAGTTTCATATATTTTATTAAAATTAATCTTTATTCACACAATGTAATAAAGAACAAATTATATTCTGGAAATAAAAAGCTTAAATAATTTGTTGGCTATATTAATACTTACATTGTGAATTATTCTATGAGCTAGAAAACAATACTGAACAAAACTCCAGCAAAGCTATTTTACTTTTCTACCAGCTTCACTCTGTGTCTCTTACTGTCTCTCTCTCACACACATACACTATGTACGTTTATTATATTTCTTTGTATGTGTACATATAAACATAAAGGGAATGTATGTATAAACACTCACACACAAACATATTTAGTCTCTCATACACTCGTACTTGCCTGCATACACGTGCATACCTGTGTGTGTATATCTCATGGTGGAATTGTTACAGGTTATAACAACTTCGGGAAGACTATTTTTCAAATGCTTAAATATACAAATATACAATTTAAAGTTTTAA